>NC_057737.1:11398369-11438769 GCF_004010195.1 Chiloscyllium plagiosum | reverse complement strand
CAGATCCGGTGGAGGAATTGGGAATACGGGATGGCATTTTTGCAAGAGGTAGGGTGGGAAGAGGTGTAATCCAGGTAGCTGTGGGAGTCGGTGGGTTTGTAAAAAATGTCAGTGTCAAGTCGGTCGTCATTAATGGAGAGGTCCAGGAGATGGAGAGGTCCAGGAAGGGGAGGGAGGTGTCAGAGATGGTCCAGGTAAATTTCAGGTCAGGGTGGAATGTGTTGGTGAAGTTGATGAATTTCGAAGCTCCTTGGATGCTGCCTGAACTGCTGTGCTCTTCCAGCACCACTAATCCAGAATCTGGTTTCCAGCATCTGCAGTCATTGTTTTTACCTCGTTGGTTAAAAAGCAGGACCTATAGGGTAGTATATCCTTGGATTACTTCTGATGCCATGTGCTAGAGAGTAGGAACAGGAGGATAGGGCAAATGAATACATGGCTGAGGAGTTGAAGGGATTCAGATGATTTTTGTATCACTGGGATCTCTTTTGAGGTACAGGCGAGATATACGAGTGTGGTGCTGGAAAAACACAGCAGGCCAAACAACATCCGAGAAACAGGAGAATCGACATTTCGAGTATAAGCCAGTCATCAGGAATTGATAAGTCAGCCCTTCCTGAAGGGCTTATGCCCAAAACGTAGATTGGCCTGCTCTGCAGATGCTACCTGATCTGCTGTGCTTTTCAAGCACCTCACACTTGACTCTGATCTCCACCATCTATAGTCCTCACTTTCTCCAGGGATGGAGATTACTTGTGTAAAAGGGATGGGTTGCAACCAAACTGGAGGGAAATTAATATCTGACAGGGAGATTTGTTAGGGCTACTTGGAAAGGTTTAAATAGTATTGGGCAGTAGCAAGGCAAGAGAGAAGGTGGAGGCTGGTACAGAAGTTAAAGTGAGCAAGTTGAATAGACAAGGCAGACAAGAGCACAGCAGGTAACAAGGGAAGACTAAACTTAATTAGTTTAATAAGTTTGTGGATGACACCAAAATTAGTGGTATCTAATGAAGGTTAACTAAAACTACAAATGGGATTTTGATCAACTGGGCCAGTGGGCTGAGGAATGTCAAGTGGAATTTAATTCAGATAAATGCAAGGTGTTGCATTTTGGTAAGACAAAACAAGGCAGAACTTAGTGTTAATGGTAAGGCCATGGGGGAGTGTTGTTGAACACAAACCTCTAGTGGTGCAGATACACTGTTCCTTGAAAGTAATGCCACAGGTAAACAAGGGTGGTGTAGGTGGAGTTTGGCACGCTTGCCAAATTGTTCAGAGTGTTCAGTACACAAGTTGGGACCAAAATAGAAATTGCAGGGAAAACTCAGCAGATTGGCAACATCTGTGGAGAGAAAGCAGAGTTAACATTACATGTCCAGTGACTCCTCTTCAGAACAGGAGTATGGACATGTTACAGCTGTACAAAATATTGATAAGGCCATATTTGGAGTTATAAGTAGAGGTTGGGGCACAGGAGGCTGAGGGGTGAACTTAGAGAGGCTTAGGTCTTTTCCCCAGGACAGGAAGCCCAAAACTCAAGGCATAGGTTTAAGGTGAGGGGAGCAAGATTTAGAAGGAATCCAAGGGGCAACTTTTTCACAAAGGGTGGTGTATATATGGACCAAGCTGCCAGAGAAAGTGGTAGAGGTGGGTACAATTAGAATATCTAAAAGACATTTGGACAGGGACACGGTAAGGAAAGGTTTGGAGAGATATCAAACGGGACTAGTTCAGTTTAGGAAACTTGGTGGCATGGATGAATTGGGTCAAAGTGCTGTACGACTCAAACTCTAAGATTTTGGCTCTGTTCAAGCAACATAAGTCAGCAAGTTTATGGAGATTAGAATAAAAGATGCTTGCTAAATATTCAAATAATCAAGTCTGGAATAATAACTTAAATGAACAAGAGCTTCAGCAGCATCAGCTAAAACAGGTTAAGTTAAGCAACACTATGGAGGGGAAAATCAGGTAGCTTGTGATGGTGCAAAAGATCAGAATCTCATCTAGGATTCAAAACGTGGCACCAAGGCTACAAACAAAGAGGCTTAATCTCCATTTGTCTCCCTTACAACGGAGACAGTATCTAAGAAACGGGAGGTTGGGATGAGGCCTGAAAATGTCTTCAGTCTTTCAATACATAACTGAATAACCAACCAATACTGGATGTCTGGATGTCAGATAATCAAACTGATAACAGTCCAATTAAAAAGAGTGATAGTGAGGTAGAGCCAAGTGTCATCAATATACATGTGAAAACTAATCCTTGTCTTTGGCTTATGTCACTGAGGGGCAGCACACATAAAAAGGGGGCCAGGGAGAGATATTTGGGGGAATATCAGAGATAGCAGTATGGGAACTAGAAGAGAACCTATTGCAAGCAATTCTCTCCTTATGATTAGAAAACAGAACAGAACAGAACAGAACAGAACATGAGCGCAGTCCCACCCACATGCATGCCAAAGGTGGAAGTGGAAGAGGATAGTCTAATTATATTACAGAGGAGGAAGTGCTGGATGTCTTGAAACGGGTAAAGGTGGATAAATCCCCAGGACCTGATCAGGTGTACCCTAGAACTCTGTCAGAAGCTAAGGAAGTGATTGCTGGGCAACTTGCTGAGATATTTGTATCATTGATAGTCACAGGTGACGTACCAGAAGACTAACGTAGTGCCACTGTTTAAGAAGGGTGGTAAGGACAAGCCAGGGAACTACAGACCAGTGAGCCTGACGTCGGTGATGGGCAAGTTGTTGGAGGGAATCCTGAGGGACAAGATGTACATGTATTTGGAAAGACAAGAACTGATTAGGGATGGTCAACATGACTGTGCTTGGGAAATCATGTCTCACAAACTTGATTGAGTTTTTTGAGAAAGTAACAAAGAGGATTGATGAGGACAGAGTGGTAGATGTGGTCTATATGGACTTCAGTAAGGCGTTTGACAAGGTTCCCCATGGGGACTGATTAGCAAGGTTAGATCTCATGGATACAGGGAGAACTAGCCATTTGGATACAGAACTGGCTCAAAAGGTAGAAGATAGAGGGTGGTGGTGGAGGGTTTTTTTCAGACTGGAGGCCTGTGACCAGTGGAGTGCCACAAGGATCGGTGCTGGGTCCTCTACTTTTTGTCATTTACATAAATGATTTGGAAACAAGCAGAAGAGGTACAGTTAGTAAGCTTGCAGATGACACCAAAATGTGGAGATGTAGTGGACAGTGAAGGAGGATACCTCAGATTACAACAGGATCTTGACCAGATGGGCTGAGAAGTGGCAGATGGGAGTTTAATTCAGATAAATGCAAGGTGCTGCATTTTGGGAAAGAAAATCAGAGCAGGACCTATACACTTAATGGTAAGGTCCTAGGGTGTGTTGCTGAACAAAGATACCTTGGAGTGCAGGTTCATAGCTCCTTGAAAGTGGAGTTGCAGGTAGATAGGATAGTGAAGGCAGTGTTTGGTATGCTTTCCTTTATTGATCAGAGTATTGAGTACAGGAGTTGGGAGGTCATGTTGCGGCTGTACGGAACATTGGTTAGACCACTGTTGGAATATTGCACGCCATTCTGGTCTCCTTTCTATTGGAAAGATGTTGTGAAACTTGAAAGGTTTCAGAAAAGATTTGCAAGGATGTTGCCAAGGTTGGAGGATTTGAGCTATAGGGAGAGGCTGAACAGGCTGGGGCTCTTTTTCCTGGAGTGTCGGAGGCTGAGGGGTGACCTTATAGAGGTTTATAAAATTATGAGGGGCATAGATAGGATAAATAGACAAAGTCTTTTCCCTGAGATCAGGGAGTCCAGAACTAGAGGGCATAAGTTTAGGGTGAGGGGGAAAAGATATAAAAGAGACCTATAGGGTAAGTTTTTCACACAGAGTGATATGTGTATGGAATGAGCTGCCAGAGGAAGTGGTGGAGGCTGGTACAATTGCAACATTTAAGAGGCATTTGGATGGGTATATGAATAGGAAGGGTTTGGAGGGATATGGGCCGGGTGTTGGCAGGTGGGACTAGATTGGGTTGGGATATCTGATCCGCTTGGACTGTTTGGACCGAAGGGTCTGTTTCCATGCTGTACATCTCTATGACTATGACTCTAGGACTCTAAGTGTCAAGGCCTTCATACTGGCCAAAGAGGACAGCAGAGTAATATTATCTTTGTTACAGTTGCATAGGATGTTACTTGTCAAGAGTTGTTTCAGTGCCTTGGCAGGGCAGAAACCTGACTGGAGGGATTCAGAGTTTCAAGAAAAGTGGGATTAGATTTGGGAAATGACCTATGGAGAGTCATTTCCCAAATCTAAACTATAAACAGTGTTTTAGAATAAGAGCTCCCGATTTCCAGTCTTTCCAATCTTCAAAAGGTCCCTTAAAGCCTTACTTCAACTGCAATCCCTCACATCAACTTGCATTTTTTTCTTTCCTACTTTGTTTAGAATTTTTTTTTCTCTTTAACAGAAAACTGCAATGTCCTCCTGCTCAAGGTGTCTTAGACTACTAGTGACAGCTTTGCCAAAAAGGCTTAAATGACCAGCATGTGCTGCTTTTGGTTGGAAAAACTAACAACTGATCTCAGGTGTGATTATCATGAATGATTTTAGCACATGTAAGAATCCAGTAGTGGAAACATTTAACAGTTCCGACACTGCACATATATGCACTTGTGCAAGTTACTCCTACATACAATTACTCCAACATAAAGAATTCAGTCTTAAATATGTACAATATATACAAGTAGAGAGGTGCCCTGGACCTCATTCTCTAAACAGAATTATGTTAAAGGGAGAAACCAGATAGTAATTTATTTTTTCACTCCTTAACTCTCTATTTGGATTTCTTGGATTGCATTCCTCCACCAGACAAGTATCATCTTTGGTCTTTGTCAACATTACTAAAGTATGTCAATAAGATGGCATAGTAACACTTCACCACAAAATAACATATAGCATATAGAAACATGTCCTGCACCATAACAGTTGAGATGTGCACTGCACCATTACGGATTTTCCAATTTTCTCCAATGGTATCATTATTCTAGCGATTTTCCAATTATTCCAGCACTGGAAATACTAAAAGTTAAATCCATTTATATACTGCATCCAACAACCCCACAATGTCCTCAAATGCTTACATTAAAAGTGACAATATTTTGAATATAATGTATGATTACACAGCAGCGAATTTGTACACAGCAAGATACCACAAAGCAATATAGTTGAACAGATAATATTAGTGATATTGGCTGATGAATAAAAATGGGCCACAACACCAGGCAGAACTTAGCAAGTTTTGAGAAGATTTGTAGCTCAGATTGAGGTTCTGGATGTAGGCTTGCTTGCTGTGGTGGAAGGTTCATTTTTAGAGTTTCGTTACCATATTAGGTAACATCTTCAGTCAGCCTCCAGACGAAGCCTTTGTCCAGAGGCTGACTGAAGATGCTACCTAGTATGGTGGCGAAACGTCTGAAAATGAACTTTCCAGCTCAGCGAGCAAACCTATATCCAGAACCAGATAGAAATCCCCAAAGAATCGAAAGATTACCTCATCTAAAAAGACTAACAATGCAGTACTCCCTTGGCTCTGAACTGGAATATCCGCCTAGATTGTGCTGAAGTGCTGGATTGGGTCTTGAACCCCAAACCTTTGGAATCAGGTAGGAAAGTCAACACTTCCACATGGGTTACTACATACGTAATATTAAGTTTTACAATGAGGATAAATTCTGATATAAGTTTTACGTGGTACTGAATGTTTTACCCACCTCTCAAAATCTGGTACAGGAAAACTTTGACATGATCTGAACTCAATGGTTGTGGAGACACGATGATCTTGTGAAGGTCACTTTGCATTAGCTCTGTGACAACATAGCTGAGGAAGGGGAAAGAAAGTCAAGGAGAAAACACTAGTTGCATAAATCAATCCCATTGTAGCTGCAATTCGAGCACTTTAGTTACTGTTACTAGAGATCAAAGTTTAGCAGACCAAGTTGGAATAAAGAAAGCACTTTTGACATCAGAATATTTCAATGCGCTTTGCAGCAATAAATACAATACGAAGCACAAGATGTTACAATAGTCTGTTTTCAGTTTAATTCTGACTTACAGAATAGTTAATAGTGATAAATATTTACATTAAAATATATACTTTTAAATCCTCAAATTTTAATCTTATGAAACCAGACTAATAAGTGGGAAAACTTCCTTTAGTTATACCAGCAATCTCACTGATTATTCATTTTGCTTAACCGCAGCATGGGTTTGGGTTTAATAATTTTCTAACAATTCTCCAAAAAGACAATTTAGATAAAATCTCTAATTTTAATTGTATTTTAATACAACATTCTGGAAAAAAACTACCAGTTCTTAAAAGGTTCAATAGTTAAATGCACACCCGATGTTCCAATCAGCTTACAGAGGTTCCAAGTGTGTTTTTCCATCTCTGGCCAGTTCTTTCAGCCAAGTTAATTAAAATAAACAAACTGGGGATTCTTATGGGAAGGTGTGCATGTGGATGTCAGTTGAAATGGAAATGAGTTTGCCGTCTTTTATGGTCGATAATTTTAACATACATTTTTAGGTTGGCATAAAGGGTAAATGGAAAGCCATTAAAAATTATATTCGCACATGAAGTCCTTGACTCAAAGAAAACTAACATACGTCATATCCCAAGGTAACCAGGATTTATAAAACAAATTAAAATCATTTATTATTTGGAGAATCTTCAATGGAATCCAGATTTTATTAGAATCCTTTGATTCGAAAAATATAACAAACGTCAGCACATTGCCAAACTTTCGTGCTTATAGAAATACTTCTATTTGCAAATAGTCATTTGCAGAAAAAAAAACAACTATCAGCAGAAAACTGCATTTTAAAGCAGCTCTGTAGAATTCAAAAGGTGACATT
Organism: Chiloscyllium plagiosum; assembly: GCF_004010195.1. Classification (NCBI taxonomy): domain Eukaryota; kingdom Metazoa; phylum Chordata; class Chondrichthyes; order Orectolobiformes; family Hemiscylliidae; genus Chiloscyllium; species Chiloscyllium plagiosum. Next base: position 11,431,871 of record NC_057737.1, on the reverse strand, counting down.
ACTCAACAGGTTTAAATTCTGATCGAAGCAAAAATATTTATCCGTGAAGACAGTAGATCCAACAGTTTTTAATTATTTTTGTTTTAAATGGACAGCTGCTGAGAAAAGGGGAAATGCTTTTGAAACAAGTGATCATATAAATTAGCTAGTGTGTGACATATGTCAATTTGAAACAAGCTCATATGCAATGAGTCAATGTCCAAGTGAGGAATGTGCAAATTCTGTTTAAAGAGTCAACTTCAGGCTAAAAGAAAAACAAGTCACAAATAACTCAAAATATAAATTATTTCACAGAACTGGTAGTACAAGGAGGCAGCCATTTGCCCAAAGTTGCATTTAAATTGCATAAAAGGCCCTTCTACATGTGTATTTATCACAACATCCAAAATGAAGCCTCATTATAGACAGTATTTTAAATGCCAACTTCAAAACAGAGGCCATTTGTTTTTACTTCATAAATGAAGTAACTGGCAGAACAGTAAATCTCAACTGCTGTAGAGTTGGTTATTTGCTAATCTGATTTTAACTTAGTTTAAAAACAAGTTGTTTTAAAACACAACAGAAAAAAGTGAAACATTTTAATACCAACTATTAGTTCTGTAGCTTCCTATGTTCATAAGTCACCTTTATAGTTCTGGATAATCTGATTTTACCAATGCTACTAGACCGTTTTTTTTGCAACAAATGGTCTTCCAAACCAAGCTCACCATGACATTTTTTTTTTATGGCTCAGTAACTAAAATAGTAAGCAGCCATGGCTAACGCTTGCTGTCAAAGCTCGTTGATCTGAGGGATATGCTTTTTCCAGTTCACAGCTCCATGGAGGTTATCCACACAGCCCCTCATATGCATTATCATAGAATAAAGTTTACCTTTCACGCTGCTGTATATTCCAAATGCATAACTTGATTACAAGGCAAACTCATAAGCATTGCAGCCCAGTTGAACAAGTTCACAAATTGATCTGTGAATTTAGCATGTCTGCTCATAATTGTTACAAGCATACCCAGGTAGAAAACTTTGCAACATGTACTGAATTTAGCAAGTCACATTTTTGAAAGTTATACACTGGAATAATTTCAAAATGTTCAAATCTTAAGGCATTCATCTAGCAATTTTTAAAAAGCATGAAATGAGAATCTCAAACAACCGTTAAAATTTTCTTTGCCACAGATTCAAAGTTTTAAAAATTTCCATTCTTAGCATATAATATCATTGATCCTCCAACTAACTGTCATGACAATACTTAAATTAAGGCTGAAAGACACTTGCACTACCCATGGTGTAACGATGAAACTGCTACGCACTAACAAACTCTTGACAGGAGATTCAAGGTTCATAGTTATGCCGCTGGATAATTTAATGGAAGTCTGAAGGTTGGGATAAGAGCCAGGGTTGGCTTGTGCTTCCAACTTCGTGCTTGAATTCACTAGCCATGATCAGATGGTGTCTGACAGGATCCTTTTCTCTAAAAAAAACTTCTATAGTTTAATAATGAGACTGGCTAGGCCTGACATTGGTTTTCAACATTTTAAACAGATCTTCTTTCTTTGTATTGCAGATTAATGCACTCGCATTTCAAACGCATTTAAAAGCCTCAAAACTGCACGACTTATTTTAGGTTAAAATTTAATTTAAACAAATAAATACATAGCAATATTTAATAGATGTTTTTGGTAATTGTTAAACACTGTTCAAGTACTCCTTTAACCTGTGAGCAAAGGAACCTTAGCTTAAAATTTTCCAAAAGAGGCAGTTATTGTCAGTAAAACTTTCCATCAGATTGAAGTGAACTTTTTCAATGTACACAAACTAGTAAAAATAATTGCATGCACCTAAAAAGAGTCAGGCTTTTTCTTGGTGGTTTAATAACTAATGTCTCAGTTTTTGGCACAATTATACAGGTACAATCCATTTTCAATAGAACATTAAATTGGCTGTTAGGGTAGTTCGTGTCTCAAAAGTTTGAACAACACAAAACTCCCTGCTTCATGCCGTTCATCTGTAGTACACAATGCATTCATCATCAACAAGATGCTGCTGTCAGCCAAAATGCGCTTGAGTCCATCACACAAATAAGTATTGTACAGTATGTGAATTTCATGCCAATAAGGTGCCAGGTATGTATCATGTACCAAAGATTACTGTATTGTATCCAACAGCACATTTCTTCAGTGCTTTGCAAAAAGGTAGTGACAATATGCAATCTGCCCATGCTTGCAAAACTCTCACTGATTCCAAAGCTAGACAGGATTCCCAATTGGACACCGTTTGCTGGATAATTCAGACCGTGCAAAGAATAAGCTGACAACAAATTTAGGATTGTCAGTTGGGTATGCAACTTGGTGCAACTGTGTATACTGGAAGCTACATGGTTTTATACACCAATCCCTATTCTTTGCAGACAGCAAGAACAGAGTCATATACTGCATCTGTGGAACACAAGATAGTGATAGCCATCAATTCTCAAGGCAATGCTTTTGCCAGAGTCAACTTGCTTGGTTGAAAATTTAAACAAAGCCTGGCAGTAAACTATCAAACTGGTGCACACTTTCTCTGGCAAGACCTCTACCAAAGTTCATTTAGGAACCAAAATATCCTAATGAGTCCAGGATGAAAAGCTACAAACTTGTAATCATTGTCTTTAGATTCTTTCTGTTGATCTCTCAAAGACTGCCCCAGGAACAGGTGTGGAGCTGATATTAATGGAGTTGAATTTAAACAGTTGCAGTGACACTTGCTAAGCACCGTGAATTAATATCTACATACTCCATTATGTTTATTTATGCTCCTCTCTGCTTTAGTTAGTTATTAATCCATGTTTAAGATAATATTTGTACACTGAGAAAATGAGGACTGCAGTTCGGAGAAGGGAAAGGGTGCTGGAAAAACAAGGTCAGGCAGCATCCAAGGAGGAGAATTGATATTTTGGGCATAAGCCCTATTCATCAGGAATGAGACTTGTTGGCCAGGCCAGTGGGGTTGCTGGGAATGCAATAGTTAGATTTGTACACATTTGATTTCAAAAAGAATTTGTGAAAGTCTAACACAGCTTCTAGGGGCTTCATGCCTACTTTATTCAAGACAGTTGAGTTTATAGTTCAAACCGTCTTTTTTTAAAGTGATACACTAATGCCAACAACTAGGCTATTAGTGCCTATAGGTGTCAATATTTATTTGAACACTTGTGTATCAAAGATACTAGTTTGTTTAGATTAGATTCTCTACAGAGTGGAAACAGGTCATTTGGCCCAACAAGCTTACACTGTCCCTCCGAAGAGTAACCCATCCATTTCCCTCTGACTAATGCACCTAACACTATGGGCAATTTAGCGTGGCCAATTCACCTGATCTGTACATCTTTGGACTGTGGGAGGAAACCAGAGCAACGAGAGGAAACCCACGCAGACACGGGGAGAATGTGCAAACTCCACATAGTCACCAGAGATGGGAATTGAACCCGGCTCCTTGGCGCTGTGAGGCAGCAGTGCTAACCACTGAACCAAGTATGACATCCATTTGTACACAAATTCTCCTTCCACAATACAATACATTTTAACTTGCATTTGATTTGTCCTCAGCTGTGCAACAATTCAACTGCATTAGCATAGTACAATACAAAAGAGCTATAATTAGTGTATGCAATTTTAATTGTGAAGTAAATTAGTTTAATATAGCTTACCTTTGAAGACATTCAACTATTGCAAATTGCAAAAACAAGGGACCTCAAAAAATCCATGCAAAACACCAACTGATATTATCCCACAATGCATTTTAGAAATAGGGCACTAACAAAAAAAACTACCGCAACATGTGCGTACTTTTTGCTTGCCATCAGCTGTTGATAAATTCAGGCTCCTTGTACTACAGTCTCTTTCCCATTGCCAAGGATGAGAAAAGAAAACAGACGAGCCATGTCATAATGATCTAATAGCTGCCAGTGGTATCTGCCAAGTATTGGAGCAGGTTGCCTACTTACCTCTAAACAGTGACCTGTAGCACTGTAAAGGGGGAGTAGAGGGAAGAGAGAATAAAAGCTAGCAGGCAGAAAGTTCCAACATATTAAAATGCATTTAAAAACTTGCAAAAAAATAGGAATAAAGATCATTGCTTCAAACATTCAAGTTACAAATTTTCTACTTTATCAAAAGTTCACTTGATCTATTGTATTCCAGTGTCAAGTTCAAGTGTCTGGATATAGCTGTTTATTTTGGTCAATTTCTGAATAGTATTAACAATCTCTTTCAAGTTAATACTCGAACAACTAAGAGAAAGGTGTTTCCCACCCCCCAAAATTACAATCTGTGAACAACGGTTTACCTTCAACAATGAAATGTTAGCAGGCATTGGGTCCTTTATTCCTGATGAAGGGCTTTTGCCTGAAACATCAATTTTGCTGCTCCTCGGATGCTGCCTGACCTGCTGTGCTTTTCCAGCACCACTCTAATCTAGACATTTGGTTTTTGTTGTACTAATTTATCCACACTTCCTACTGGACACTTTTAGACACTCCCCTCAATTTCCAGTAATCTAGTCTGGGATCTACCAAACAATACCACTATTCTCTGGGCCATGTGCTTTCCCTATTAAGCAATCTTTCAATATCTAGTCATCAATATTAAACACAAACTATTAAGCAATTTGAGATGATCTCAAATTGTACAGCTGATGGTGTACTTTAAAATCTAGCACACCATTCTCTGTCAATACAATACAATCTGGAAATGGGCTCGATTTCTTCCAACAATGATTGAAACAGAAAATTTATCTGCCACTTTTTTTGCTGCGATTAGACTCAAAATGAATGTTTCAGAGATTGACAGAGCTAAAATTCTTAAGTATTGGCTAACTAATTTGAAACCTAATTTAAAGTAGCAAATAGCTGAACGTCAGACTGCAAGTAAACATCAAAAATAGTGTTTGAATTGCTGATGTGAAATCTATTCTCTGGGAGGTCAGTGGTCACGAGCATTCAAATCACATGCAAATATGAATGCATATAGAGCCACTTAAAGGGTTGAAACATTAGAAGCAACAATTGCTATTGACTGAAAAATTCACCTTGGTAATGGCAAATTGCTCGCACCAACAGTAAGTATCTACTGCCTAACGTATGGCCTCAGGCACAACAAATCATTAGGTCTTTGGACAAGTTGGGCCGAAGGGTCTGTTTCTGTGCTATACAAGTCTATGACTAAGTGTCATAAACACCTCGAGACCTCAGGTCTATAAAATCGCAAGTATTTACTTTCAAAAACATTGTGCAGTTGTGTGAAGTTACAGTAACATTATTTTTTGCTAGAACACATTATAAAAATCACAGTAAAAGAGATTCAGCACATTGGTGTTCATGTCAGCATACTGGCAGTGTTATAGAGTCATACAAGATGGAAACAGATCCTTCATGTCTAATCAGTCCATGCTGACCATATGCCTCCCCCACCCCTACCTGCGCTTAGACCATATCCCTTCAAAAACTTTATTCATGTACTTATCCAAATGTCTTTTAAACATTGTAACTGTACCCTCATCCACCACTTCCCCGGACGCTCATCTCACACACGAACCACTTTTTTAAAAAACTGCCCGTCTTTTTAAAATCTTTCTCCTCTAACCTTAAAAACAAGCCCCCAGTCTTGAAAGATTTCATATTAAGACATTTTGACTTTAAGAACACACTAAAAGCACAATTAACTGAAAACCATCTTTGAGTTGACTTTTTCTTACTTTTACTTTCCTTTTTCAGTTTATTCTGCTTAACACTATATTTTACATTCTGTTCTATTACCTTAATGTACTTATATTATGATTTGCCTGGATTGCATACAAAACAATACTTTTAACCATCTCAGTCCATATGACAAATAGATCAAATCAGCTTGGGAACTTTTAAATCACAGAATTGACTTTGAAATTCTACCAGGAAATGCCCTTCCTCAGATTCTTCCTCTAGTGCAAGTTAGACAAATCTTCCTTGTTTCATCTCACTACGTTGGTATTTTCAATCCAAGTATGAGCTTCCAATTGGAATACTGCTCGGTTAACCTGTGTCTTGTGCTGCTCCTTTCTAAGACCCTGGGAGATTAACCTTGTTCGAGCTTTCTTTGACACTTCTCTTCTCAAAACAGACATGAATCATCTTGTGTACAGGCAGCATTACTGATTTGTACTCAAGACCCAACTTTCTTTTAAAAAAAATGAACACAAAGCACAAGTGTTTACAATGTGACAATACCATCATTTTTGAGGGCCTTCAGAAACTCAGTTTATCCACTGTTAGTGCCAGGAGAGGAAGCAAGGAGTATTTTACACCAGCTAACCTAATATTCTTTGCTAGGAAACTGCTTAGGGCAACAATTAAGGATTGCTACCTGAACATCTTGAAAATATTTTGATCAGAGGATGGTGGATTTGTAAAAAGTCAGTCAAGCCTGACTGAATTTTATGATTAAAATAGCAGACAAGGAAATGTAGTGCATGGATGCTATTTACATGGTCTTTAAGGCAGCACTTAAAGTCCCTCATGAAAGACTATTAGCTAAAGTTAAAGCTGTTGAAAGTGAAGGTAAACTGACTTAATAGGATATTAGAGCAGCCTTATGGTTCTAGTGAGATCATGGATTTAGAGGTTACTGTTGGCATCCCTTCAGATTGTGTTTAGGCTTCAATTGTTCAAAAGTATTTATTAGCATTAGGGCAAAAAAAAACCAAAATTCCAAGTTCACCTGTGAGAGAAAAATATAGGAATCACTAAATAGTTCATCATGCCAAACATTGTTGAATGTTTTGCTGAAGATCATATTACTCTGCCTTCAATCATCTTTTGTCACTTCTTCAAAAACCTCAAGTTAGTGAGACATCATTTCTCAAACAAAACCATCAACTTAAACACACTCTCCCCCCACTACTGGTAAACAATGGCAACAAATGCCCCATTTCACAACAGCAAATTACCAAGGCAGATGCAACAGCACCTACAAAAACCATGACCTTTGCCAAGGATAAAAGAATCAGATACAAGGGAAGACAATGCATATACCATTCTGACTTGAAAATACATTGTTGCTCTTCCTTGTCCCTGGGGTTAAAAATATGGCACTGCCTTCAATAGGACATGGAGTATACCAACACCAAATGGACTGCAGTGGTTTTGCAGGGTGCATAAAGGACAATTGAGGATGGGCAACAAACATTGGCCTTCCCGTGATTCACATCCCATTAAAAAATAAAAAAGGATGGAAGTAAAGGGCACAGCATTCAAGTGAATGGCATATATGCTCTCCTACTACTACACAAATAAGCATGCTTTCAGCCCTCCTCTTCAAACGCTGAGCTCTGTACACAAGACTCTAGACCACAACAGTCTCTGCTGTTTTCCTCACTGGTAAGCTTTACTTCCTGTAATTTCTATCAATCCTCCAGTTCCATTTACCATCCCTTGTATCGTACCCCAACATTTCTCTTCACACATAATTGCATTAACACTCCAATTTAAGTTCCCACCTTTCCTCAGTGCTTACTTCCTCTCCACATTCCATTCTTCCTGGTTCCTAACATAACTTTCATTATCTTCTATTCTTCTAAATAGCCCAAATAATGTTGACTACCCATCAGCAATTCAGCAAACCAAGTTATATCTTAAAATGCAATCCATAAGTACATTTTATGAATCAATCGTAACAGGTGTAATACCAGTTATTCACACAGGCACAGCATGATGAATGTTTTCAATGTTAAAGAGTGTCAAACGTTGATAAACCACTCAAAAACAAATTGGAGTAACTCCAGTCCGGCAGCATCTGTGGGGAGGAGTCGTCAACTTTGACCCCAGTGACTTCCTCAAAACTGGCTCTGGTTCCAGAAGGTATAAGCTTCAGATAGTGCTTTACATTGTGTCAGTTCACATGATGTTGGAGTTTCCAGGAAACAGCCACCTTAAGCATCTAAGTATTTCAGTCTTTCCTCTTCGTTTAAGACTAGATTGAATAGGTAGGTGAAAGAAGAGGATAAAAATAATGAGAACTCTAAATATGACTAGGCTGTTTTTCTCAGAAGTAGTGGAACACTGCTGAGTGGCTAAATTGTGTTAATAGCTGCATTTATATATAGGAAGCCCTCCGTTTCCAACTTCAGTTCTTCACTTCCAAATCTCAAAGTTTGTTTACAATAAATATTACATTGAAACAACTGAATACAAGACTAATTTGCCACAGTCATCCACAGTCATCATTTGAATGCACTCAGCCTTGATGTCTATTGTGCCACACGAAGGGAGTGAAAATAGTTGCTATATACGGCGTTTTGGGATTTTGATAACAAACAAGCTCATTGTGATTTTAATTTGGAGGTGCCAGTGCTGGACTGGGGTGGACAAAGTTAAAAATCACAACAACACGTTATAGTCCAACAGGTTTATTTGGATGCACTGGCTTTTGAAGCGCTGCTTCTTCTTCAGGTGGTTGTGGAGCAGAATCATACGACACAGAATTTATAGCAACAGGATTGCAGTGTCATGGAATGTAATATTAAATTAATTTAGCTTGAGTCTTTCATCTTTTAGAATGATCATGTTAGTTTTGGTTCCTTCATATGTAAATCCTAGATTTACATATGTGCAGCACTTCAAAAGCTAGTGCTTCCAAATAAACCTGTTGGACTATAACTTGTTGTTGTGTGATTTTTAACATTGTGATTTTGATGGTCAAGTGTCAATTGTACCAGCAAAATGGTCAGCGTGGAACACCTTCACTAGTGACATTTTGTTCAGACAATGCATAGTATAAAAGTGTCCTTCATACTGAATGATTCCAGATTCATAAGAAATTTAAATTCTCTGCTTTGCCAACAGCATAGTGATAACTTGTGGAACACTAATGACATTTTACAGATTTTTTTTTAAACCAGCCATTTCTGAAACAGGTTTATCTTGAATCCAGGCCTTCTGGCCTACAGAAAGGGATACTACCACTGTCACATGAGCCCTAACAATTCATGTAATTGTTTATTTTACATTTTGATTAAACTTTCTGCTGCTTGTTTTGGCCCTACACAGATTGCACTACAAAATGAGCAACTATCTTCTTAAAGTACTGAAGTATTTGATTTTATTTTCAGTAGACAGAGGGTGGAATGGAGAGGGAACCAAAACATTCTTCATAATTATAAATCGCATGATTGCCACACAGACATTGTTTGAAATATAGCCAACACATACCAAGTAATTAATTATAAAAATAATTACATCATACCTCCATTTTAAAAGGAACAATGCATGCCGTAATCTCACTGATTATATACTCTGGCATCTTAAACTGCCATCTCTATTTTGCAGCTGAGTTTTACATTTCACAATTCTCAAAGTTCATTTTTATAACTTTCCACAATTCCTTCTCATAGGGAATGATCTGAACTTTAAACAATGATGATCATATACTTTTACTCTGGCATTTAAGTGGTAAAATCATTGGAATGTTACATCATACAAAAATCAATATCAGAAGACATGCCTATGATAATCAGAAGATTAGTACACATTAAGAGGTTAGGTGGGCTTGTTAAGCTCCAGATAATATACTTGAAGTACCCATATCCAGGGAGAAATTCTCTTTATGGAGTTGAACATTTTGAACTCATTTGTTTTGTAACCAAAACTTTTCTAAATTGGATAAGATGTTAAAGGTTAAAAAATATACCAAATACGCTGCCCCACCAAAACATATTTGGTTAGCTGCCTCTGCATAAAGTATTAATCACAATCCAAGGTGCTCACAAATGTGATTAAACAGCACAAGTGGAAATTATTAGTTTATCAAGTCTTTTGGCTTCTTCTCACTGCTGGTATTAATTATGAAACAATATAGTCATCAGCAAGTGATCAGAAAAAATGTTTTGCAATATTATGGCACTCAAATAGAAAACTTCAGTTTTCAAGAAATGTTTTCCAACAAAATTCTAGCTATATTTATGACAACTATCTAAAAAACTTACAGCAGTTTAACATATTAAATTTGACTGGTAGGATACATTTCTTCAAAGTAGTCAATGTGTGGAGGTTGGAGTATATCAAGCGCAGAAAGCACCTGAAACAAAACAGAAAATGAAATTAGTGTTCATTAAATGAACAATGGCAAAAATCTAAAGGAAAAAGTGGTTCTGCTCTTCTGATTGCAAAATCTGGACCATTAAATTCATGAAAGATTAAAGATGAATTACAATTTATTTTAGTCCTAGACATGCTAAAAGGACTCTGGTTCAATCCCTAGTTTTTCAGAAGCACTCATCTAGAGAAGAAATTAATTTTAATTCTTTGATTCAATTTATCAAGCAAAAGCAATTGCTACCAGATCAGTGCCAACATATTAGCTGTGACCTCCTTTGTATTTGGAAGGTGCGTTTAGGATAATAGCTTTTTTGTGCAGAATTGTCTGTAATTTTGAAAAAGTTTTATTGTTAACTTATGTCTGCTGTCTATGCCAATTTACATAGCTATGTCAAAGAAATTCATGTTTGTGTTGTGGCCTTTTTTAATCAAGAGTTGATATTGATGAATTTTGCTTCTGTGCAAGTCCAAATACTGGTGATACGGTTACTACATGACAGCCTCCACTATTAAATGAGTTTGAGAGAATAGTTTTTAAAAGGCTTCTTTTTCAAATGGTAGCCCCAAAAATCAGAAAGTAGGCTGAGAAAATCTCAAGAAAAATATTCTAACACCAGTTTTCATAGGTAGCAGCTGCCCTCCAGTATTTTGTGAATTAGCAATTTTTGTCAAAGCATTCTCCATAGCAGATAAAGCACCGACTTACAGGGCACCACAATTTGACCCGGTCTTGTGCTTGCTGCATACTACACATTGGACTTCAGTTTTCTTTTGTGGTGCATGTTTAACATAGGACAAACAGATCAATTGTGATGGCAACTATAATTAATAAAGAACACACTTTTTTTGGTCTTTATTTTAATATTTTGCAAACTGACTATATTTGGGAATCTGAAGGTTTCTCAACAAGTGAATAAAAATAAAAAGATAAATGGTCTCTTAAATGCTGAAATTATAGGTGGTAAAAATTTGGTAGATCCAATTATAAACAGTTAAGCAGGGTAGATGCTAAGTCATGTCAAAAAAGCTTACAAAACTCAAGCTTCACAATATGGTTACATTCAAATAAATCATGGCATAACAGCATAATAATATGATAGTAATGACCTCTGGACTGATCACAACAGGGACAGGAAAGCACTCTGCTCATCAATGTTGGTGTACAACAATCATTTTTGAAAAAATCTAAATTTGCATCCCATACCAAGGCAGCACATAAATACCAAATATTTCAATCATTCAAATGTCAGGTTGTGATTACAATAGAACATGTTTTTTTCCCCACTATTAATCAAAACTGTCAGAATCAAAGTTAAACCCATTTTTTTAAACCCATTTTCAAATTTGATCCAAAAGGAAACTTGTTACCTTCATTGCACTATTTGAAAGTACCAAAATTACAAGTTTCATATTGTCCTTGCAGTTCTTGGTTTGTCTTGATTCAGTCCAAGATTAGAGATTTTTTGAAGCACTTAGCTACATAAGAAATTGGGGAACCTCAAATTGTTGCTATCAGACATCAGTGTATATGACATTATTCAATAGCTTGAATATCCTAAAAAAATTTCACTTGGCTAATCAATATTGAGGTAAATTAAGAGTTAGGACTTTATAACAGTTGCTTTATATCAATCTAGTGCTATAGAGATTCAGAACAAATCTAAAAGTGCAAATAAACTATCAAGACTAAATTAGTTTTCAGAATATTGGAGCACAACGATCAATTCTAGATCTATGTCACAGCTGTTTCAGACATCCACTTTAGGTGGTGTTCTATGACTTGCTTTCAGGTGCCATTAGTACAGTTGCAAATAAAATGTTTAAAAGCATCTAAAAATTGAGTTCACAATCAGAGAATTATTTTTAGCTATATTGAAAGCCTTTGCGTATATAACTTAAGTCATTTCAATGTTTTGAAAACAGCTTTAACAAAAGGCAATGGCTGTTAATTCTCACATTTAAGCTTAAAACTTGTGTCGTTGACTATTACAGTTAATGACAACTGAGGTTTTAGTAATGCAAGATTAACCGGTTACATTCTTGAACTAAAGATCACTAGGCTATGAATCTGCAACTGCTACAATTATTCTATTAATAACCAGCTATTTACAATCTACATGAACGATTTGGATACAGTGTTAGAAGGCTGTACAGCCAAATTTGCAGATGACAAAAATAGGCAGGACAGTAAATTGCATTGAGGAAATAAGAATCTTACACATGGATATGTAAGGTTAGGACAGTGGGCCAAAATGTGGCAGGTGCAGAGTTTACTGTAGATAAATGTGAAGCCATGCATTTCAGTTGGAAAAAATGGAAAGGCAACCTATTATCTAGATTGGGAGACATGGTATAGAGGGACATGGGTATCCTCATTCACGAGTCACAGAAAACAACATGCAGGTACAACATATCATAAAGAAAGTGAATGGAATGTTGGCTTTTATACTAAAGGGATAGAATATAAAAAGGTAAGGAAGTATTGTTACAACTATACAAGGCACGGTGAGACCGCACCTGGAATATCGTGCGCAGCTTTGGCCCCCTTATTTGAGGAAAGATGGTATGCATTGGAGGCATGTTCTCTAGATTGACCCCAGAGATGAGGGATTTGTCATAAGAAGAGAGATTGAATAATTTAGGCCTACACTCTCTGGAATTTAGAAAAATGAGGGAGATCAAATTGAGGTATTCAAGATAAAAAGGTACAGATAAAATAGACATGGAGCGGATGCTTCCTTTTGTGGAGTACTCTAGGACGAGAGGTCATCATCTTAGGATGAGCGATAGTAAAATTTAAAGCAGCGTTGAGAAACTACTTCACCCAAAGGGTTGTGAATCTGTGGAATTTGCTACCCCAAAGTGCGGTGGACGCTGGGAGAGAGAGTAAATTTAAGAGTTAGACAGATTTTTTAATTGGTTGACGGGCTATGGGGAGAAGGCAGGAGAATGGCGGTGAGGAGCATATCAACCATGATCAAATGGCAGAGCAGACTCGATGGACCGAATGGCCTAACTCTGCTCCTATATCTTATGAACCTATGAACTGCCCAACGTCTAAGTGCTCTTTGCATCTTAAAATCTGTTCACCAATAAAAAGGTGTGCAATGACATCTATGAAATGTTTATAAAATTTGGATATATTTCAACAATTCAGATTTATAATTTATCAAATATTTATACAATTTTTATATCGGTTAGGATTGGAAACTCTTTGGATGCATTTCACTTTCAGAACACTTTCCCATGTAATTCACAAACACAATCACAACAAATACTTGCTCTCTATGCTGAAACTGATTAACTAATACAGACATTGGCCTGGATTTTGTAATGACAAATAGGAGTTATCAGTGCTTGCTGTCTACAGTAAGGCACAACAGCTTTTCACAAACGTAGTTAATAAATCAGGAAGAGGCCATGAGACATGCCTCATTCCTCTAGAAGCTTTGCGATTGTATGTCTTAACCAGAGAGTGTACTATGTCAAAATACGAACGGACAAAACAGCAGGTCTTACATGATTGATACCATAAACTTTCCACATATATTTAAAGATTATCCATTCCAGTGAAAATAATTTATAGGTCTTAAAAACTATTGAGCAACCTCTCCACCAGTGAAAATTAATTTATGAATTTGGAATGGCAGCCCTCCAGCTTTCAATTATTGAAGATTTTAGAAAATGCAGCAAAATATGTACAAAGTGTACCTATACAAATACGTATTTTTAAAATTCTTTGGGATTTTGTTGTAAAATAGAGGCAAATGGATTCTAGTAAAGGGTCTTGAGAATCAAAGTCATTTGAACTGATTTACATACATTTCTAAAGGTGCAGTAGAATTACAGTCAAAGCCTGGAAGTATCTGTGTAGTGTTAAGTGGATGAAATGTTTAGACCATTGAGATTTAAAAAAAAACACTAAAACAATTAATTCAGTTTTGACTTCAGAATAGAAGGTTCAAAGCTTTACTCAAAAGAACTCAGTTCAGTTCTGAATTTGGACTAGTTTCTCCAAGAAGGAAAACAGAGGATCTTTCCAGTTCAGGGAAGCCAATCACTTCAGCATAAATGATTTATAAACCGTAAAGCTTCAAAGCCAGAAGAGTTTGAACAGATATCAGTTGAAATCCCTCTGTTCAGAAAAATTCATGCTAACAGATTCAAAGGAATCATTTTTTAAAAATCTGAACAGCTACAAGAGAGAGAAACTGGAAAATGTCAGTGAAGTTGGGACTGATGTTTCTCAGTCTCTGAAATGGACAATATTTGGAAACAAGTGGAAATCTTGTCTATGTTTGTGTTAAGATTTAACTATCTTCTTACATAAAGCTTTGTCTTGTTGTCAAAGGACATAACTTTCAGTGAGTAACAAACTATAGAAATATAGGATCTATCAAGTCAGGTTTCATTCTGAGATATCACTTGTCATTAATTGGGATCATAATGTTTTTAAAATAAAAAAACATATTTGCACTTCATTTTCCATACCTTCTTTGTTTCACTTTGCACATGACCCGACATTGAATTAACTACTTCAACTGACGCATCCTGGCATAGATTCTTAGTATCGGTAAAGATCCTTAATTCTAACTGGCTGAGGAGATAGTGATTTAAGCTGTTCCGAAGAATTAAGGTTTCCTTTAGCGGATACTGCACTGCTTTGGGTGTTTAATCTATACAAACCCAGAGCAAAAGCCCAAAGAAAGTCTAAGACAGCGTAACATGAAAGGTTAAAGTCAAATTACAATGTACTTTAGAACTAGACAGGCTACAGCAGGCATCTAGAATGAAGAAATTAATCTGAACCAAAGAATTAAACCAGTCAAAGGAAGGTAACAACAACCAAGTTGGTGATTTGGTTTCAGGTATATGCAATAGAAATAAATTAGTTGTGGCCTCCTTTGTCTATGCAAGGTGTGTTTAGGATGATTGTTTTTTGTGCAGAATTGGTTCTGTAATTTTGAAAGAATTCTGTTGTTAACATATGCCCATTGTCTATGCCAATTTTATTGAAAAAAAAAGTGTTGTGCCTTTGAATTTAATCAAGAATTGGTAATGGAAGACTGATAAATTCTGCTTCTGCGCAAGTCAAAATATTGATGAAATTGTTACTACATGGCAGTCTTGCCTATTAAATGAGTTCAAGAATATGAAAAAGGAGCTGTTAAAAGCCAAAAGATCCACCCCAAAAATCTCAAGTCCTTAAAAGATGCTGACCTCAGTTTCTGTACGTATTACCAGTCCTCCAGCACCTTAATTGGTAGCTTTCATCAAAAGACTTGTCATAACAGGCAAAGTATTGACCTACAGTTGAGCCCAGTGTTGTGCACATTCAGCAAAGGTTGAACAGACCAGTTGTGATAGCAACAGAAATTGATAAAGATCATTTTTGGTCATAATTTATTACTTATAGTGAATAGACTATGTATTTGTGGTATTGAAGGCATCTCAACAATCAAGGATGGGGGGAATTTGAGGGGAAATTATAGAAACAGGATTAGCCACTCAGTCCCCCGAGCCTGTTCCACGAATGATGTGGAAAGGCTGGCGTTGGACTAGGGTGGACAAAACCACAAGTCACATGACACTAGATTTAGTCAAATAGGTTTATTTGAGATCACAAGCTTTCAGAACACTGCTTCGCCTGACTTTACCTGGTGTCATGACAAAAAATGAGATCACCATATACCTGCCTTTGGCCTATGTCCCTTAATATGTTGCATAAAAACCACAGGTTCAAAACCAACAACTGGCCCAACATCTGTTGCTTTTTGCAAAAACCATTGAGGTTTTGACCAGAAAAAGAGGGGTGGTCTGGCTCAGGTACAGGCAGCTGGGATCAAAGGAATCCTTGAAGGTATACAGGGGAAACAGAAGTTTACTGAAAGAGGAAATCAGGAAGGCAAAAAGGGGGCACAGAATAGCCTCGGCTGAGAAGATTAGGGTGAATCCAAAGAGGTTCTTTAAGTATATTAAAGGAAAAAGAACTAGAGAGAATAGGACCCCTCAAGGGCTAAAGTGGACATGTGTAGAATTGCAGGAGGTAGGCAAGGCCCTCAATGACTGCTTCTCCTGTGTTTACAGTGGACAAAGACAAGACAACTCAGGAACTTTGGGCAGTTAGTGGTCGTATCTTGGAGACAGTACAGTAGAAATAGTGTTGGATGTATTAGAATGTATGACGGTGGATAAATCTCCTGGTCCTGACCAGATTATATCCAAGAACATGAAGAGGCTGAAGAAAATGAGTGGGCCCTGGCTGATATTTTTGCATCATTAGTCCTAGAAGACTGGACGGTAGCAAATATTGTGCCCTATTCAACAGCTGCAAAGCAAAACCTGGGAACTATAGACCAGTTAAGCCTAACATCTGTGATAGATAAGTTACTTGAGAAGATTCTGAGGGATAAGATATACATGCATTTGGAAAGACAGGGCTTGATTAGGAATAGTCAGCATGGCTTTATGCATGGGAGATCATGTCTCAAATTTGTTAGCGTTCTTTAATAAAGTGACCAGGAACGTTGCTGAGGGCAGGGCGGTAGATGTAGTCTATGTGGATTCAGTAAGGCCTTTGATAAGGTTCCACATGGCAGACTACTCTAGAAGGTTAGATCGTTTGGAATCCAGGGGGACCTGGCAAATTGGATGCACAATTACCTTCTTGGTAGGAAGCAGAGGGTAGTAGTGGAAGGATGCTTGTTGGACTGGAGGCCTGTGATTAGTGGCACCTCAGGGTTCAGTGCTGGACCCATTGCTGTTTGTTATCTATATCAATGATTTGGATGAGAACGTACAAGGCATGATTAGTAAGTTTGCAGATGGCACTAAAATAGGGGGTATCGTGAACTGTGAAGATCAGAAATTGCAGCAGGACCTTGATCAGCTGGGGAAATGGGCTGAAAAATGGCAAATGGAGTTTAATATAGATAAGTGTGAGGTCTTGCATTTTGGAACATCAAATCAAGGTAGGAGTTTCATGGTGAATGGTAGGCCCTTAAGGAGTGCAGCAGAAAAGAAGGACCTTGGAGTTCAGGTGCACAAATCTCAAGAGTCAAGACAGGGCAGTGAAATTTTACTTTAAATAGTGACTTTAGGATAGTTTTTGGCTTCTCAAATTTTCGCAGACTACTGCATAGGATATATCATGTGTGTTGCTGGTTTAAATTAAGCAGAGGGGTTTACTTGTGTCATAACACTATCCAGGCCTCTGAAACACAGGATACCCTCAGGATACAATCAGATCCCCTCCTCCTTCTAAACTTCATTGAGTACAGGTCTAGAACTGTTCCTCATATGACAAACCCTTTATTCCTGGCATTATTCTTACTAACCTTCTCTGGACCCCATCCAAAAGCAGCAATTCCTTCCTTAGATATGGGGTCCAAACCTGCTCACAATATTCCAAATGGAGTCTGACCAGAACCTTACATAGCCTCAGCGGGTACTTTTCTGCTCTTCTATTCTAGCCCTCTGGAAATGAATGTTGAGATGTGGAGATGCCAGTGTTGGACTGAGGTGAACAAAGTCAGATTATAGTCCAACAGGTCTATTTGAATTTACAAGCTTTCGGAGCACAGCCTCTATTGGGTGAAGTGGAGAAAAGTGCACCAAAGAGATGAAGGCTAACATTGTATTTGCATGCCTAACAGCCAAATGAGTTTGCATTTTAACCTCCAGAGTCCCAGTTCAGGATGCTTTTATGCTTCAGATTTACAAAGTCTTTCCTCATTTAGAAAATGGACCATGATTCCATTCTTCCAAACAAAAGAGCATGACTTCACACTTTCCCACATTATATTCCACATGTCGCTTCTTTGCCTGTTCACATCCTTCTCCATCCTCCCCACTTCCTCAACACTACTTGCTCCCCCATCTTTGTGTCATCTGCAAACATAGCAACAATTCCCTCCGTTCCTTTGTCCAAATTGTTAATATACAATGTGAATAGTTGTGGTCTCAACACAACCTCGCAGAACTCCAGTAGTCACCGGCTGCCATCCTGAAAAAGACTCCTTTGCCCCCACACATTGCCTTATGTTAGTCAACCATTCCTCTTCATGCTAATACCCTGCCCCTAATACCATGAGCTCCACCTTATTTAGCAGCGTCCTGTGCAGAACCTTGTCAAAGGCCTTCTGGAAATCAAAATAGATCACATCCATTGGCTTTCTTTGAAAAGGTAACGAACAAGTTAGACAAAGATTTGTCAGGAACGATCTCATCTTGATGAAGTCATGCTGACTCAGCCTTATTTTACCATGCACTTCCAAGTACTCCACAATTGCATCCTTAATCATGAACTCTAAAATATTTACAACCGAGATCAGGCTAACCAGATTAAATAATTTCCTTTCGTTTTCCTCCCTTCCTTCTTACACATGGCTGTCATAGGAGCTATTTTCCAGTCCTCTGGAACCCTCCCTGATTCTAGTGATTCCTAAAAGATCACCTGTGCCTCTAAGATCTCCACAGCTATCTCCATCAAAATTCTGGGGTGTAGACTGAAGGCAGATAAACCACTTGGACCAGACAGACATTTCAGTTTTCACAGCGCCATCTCCTTCGTGATGGCCACTATACTCACCTCTATTCCCTGACTCACTTGAATGTTTGTTATGTTGCTGTTTTCCACTGTGAAAACTGATGCAAATTACTTATTCATTTCTTCCACCATGTCTTTGTTCCTATTACTACCTCTCCAGGCTCATTTTCCAGTGATCCAATACTCAATGTTGCCTTTTATACATCTGAATAGAACACCTGCAATTTTTTTATTAGCTAGATTACTCTTATATGTCATCTTCCCTACCCTCCTTTTTCAGTTGTCCTCTGGTTTTAAAAGGCTTCCTACTAATATTCACCACACTATGTATTTTCTTTTGCTTTTATGGCTGTTCCTGACTTCCCTCATCAGCCATAGTTGCCTCAACATCCCCGAAGTAAATTTCTTCTATTTCCTACACAAGTACAAGTGCCGAGAGTATGGTGTTGGAAAAGCACAGCAGGTCAGCCAGCATCCGAGGAGCAGGATAATCGACATTTTGAGCATAAGCCGCTCCACCCTCCTCTCTGACCCACCTTCTCCCCCACCTTCATCTACCTAGTGCATTCTCAGCTACATTCGCACCTTGGCTCCCACCATCCCCATAACCCTCCCATTTATCTCTCCGCCCCCTGGTCCACAAGCCTCTGCAGTCCTCACTGTCTCTTACAATATTTTTGAGGTTAACATCCATCGCACATGCATTTACATGATTGAAATCACTGCATGACTAATTTACATGACTGAAATCATTACGTATAATCTACAAGCTGCATTTTAGCATTTCACTAATTGATGCACCTCTTATCCCTATGAACTCCACCAATGAATGACAACAGTAGTAATGTTGTGGGAACACCATGCTCAAGTATTTGTTCTTTCTTAGATGTTTGAAAATCCCGGAACTCCCTATCATTGGAATGCTGTCCACCATAAAAGGTAATCACCAATGCTCAAGGAAAGAAGTCCATTATCCTTCGAGTAACTAAGAAAACATTAAAATGCCTTGTCAGTAGTAACCCCTACAACAAATAAATAAAAGAATATTGATGAAATAAACTTTATTTTGGTTGATTTCAACAACTTTCACTTTCAACATTCTCAAAGAATGACTTCAGCCATTCACTTTCGAGTGCAACGGACTAAAGACCAAAACTCCAAGCATAAATCTTTCACTTTTGCATTTCTTTTAGACAACAAAAGGTAACAGGTGCTAGAAGAGAGAATGGTTTTCACAGAAGATTCAGTGTGGTGTTAAGGATCCTTATTCATGCAATGCAGAGCAATCTTACATGTTCTAAGTTTGCTTGCTGAGCTGGAAGGTTTGTTTTCAGACATTTCGTCACCATGCTAGGTAACATCCGGTGAAGCGCTGGTGTTCTGTCCTGCTTTGTGTCTGAGTCTCTTACGGTGGGTGATATCATTTCTGGTTCTTTTTCTCAGAGGTTGGTAATGGGGTCCAAATTGATGTGTTTATTGATGGAGTTCCGGTTTGAATGCCAGGCCTCTAGGAATTCCCGTGCGTGTCTCTGTTTAGCCTGTCCTAGGATGGATGTGTTGCCCCAGTTAAAGTGATGTCCTCCTTCATATGTATGTAAGGATTCTAGTGATAGTGCGCCACGTCTTTTGGTGGCTAGTTGGTGTTTGTGTATCCTGGTGGCTAGTTTTCTACCTATCTGTCTGATGTAGTGTTTGTTACAGTCCTTGCAGGGTATTTTGTAAATGACATTTGTTTGGCTGGTTGTCGGTATAGGGTCCTTTAGTTTCATCAATAGCTGTTTCAGTGTGGTGGTAGGTCTGTGGGCTACCATGATGCCAAGGAGTTGGAGTAGTCTGGTAGTCATCGGAGATATCTTTGACGTATGGTCGTGTGGTTAGAGCTTCTGGGCGTACTGAGTTTATTTGTTTGTGTTTGTTAAGAATCGGCGGACTGTGTTTAATCGGGTACCTGCTGTTCTTGAATACGCTGTACAAGTATTTTTCTCTGCTGCTCATAGTTCCTGGATACTGCAGTGTGTTGTGGCCCGTTTAAATAATGTCCTGATGCAGCTCCGTTTTTGGGTGTTGAGATGATTGCTTCTGTAGTTAAATATCTGGCCTGTGTGTTGCTTTCCTGTAGACACTGGTCTGCAGTTCTCCTATGCCAACAACCAGCAAAATGAATACCCTGCAAGGACTTAAACACTACATCCGACAGACAGGCAAACAACTACAAACCTTCTCAAAAATTGCAATCTTACATGTAATCAGACATGGTCTTTTTTGTACCTACAAACAATCTTTAATTTTGATTAATTGAATTTAAAAAGGCATCAATACCACAGAAAATAAACATGATTACACTGATAACAAATCATTGACCAGCAAGATTAAGTTTCTTTCCACAAATGCTGCCAATCCTAACATTTTTGCTTTTTATGGCTACATGATAAACCTGGACAAAAATCACAATAAAAACAAATGAATTGTTAGCTGAAAAATTACATTGATCTTTTAGCTGTTTAAAACCTAGTCTATGGAGTAAAAAGACAAAATTCAAAAGGAAATGCACAGAATTAATAGAGCTTCCCTGACTGCAATGAGAAATAGATGTGGATCACAGTTTGGTTTTTGCATGTAACTAAATAATGCATACATTGGCAATCAACGATGCACCTAATCATTAAAAAAAATAAAAGAACACGTACCCAATTTTTAAAAAAAAAAGTATTTGGCTGTTCAATCATTTCAAAATGGATATCAAAGAGACTTGCTACTTAAATGATTCTGAACAAATCAATCCAATGCATGGAATACATTTTCACAATTGTTTTCCCCCACCCCATTAGTATTCATTTTTAAATTCACTTACATTATCATGTTTGAAAAAGCAGAGCATCTTCAGCTCACGGAAGACCCTCTTGCAGGAAACTAGATTCTGGAAGACGTTGGGCATCTTTTTGAGTGCAACTCTCTTTCCATCCCTAGGATCCGTCACTGACCTGGATTGGAAAATATGAATTATATAAATTAACTTGAAGGCACAGAACCAATATCTATCTTAATCGCACTAAAGTTATTAACACCACTGTATTGACAAGCAAAGATGAATGTAAACTTATTTTTTTCATCACCTTCATCTCACTTTCTGTACTTATTCTATCAAATAAGATTCTAACTACCAACGATGTCAGAGTCTCTTTGGAGTTTGTACTGGTTTTACAACGGTCACCAACTTGAAGAATAAAGTGGTAGCACTACTGAGTGCATTTTACTGAATAGTATGTCATATCGACAATGACCAGAATAGCATTAACCGAGCACGTAACAATTACTCAAGCTCACTGGATAGAATCTGGCTGAGCTGGTGTTATTATTCTGCTGCAGTAATTCAGGCAGCCATTAAATATTCCAGATCATCTACATAAGCAAAGTCACTGCTGTTGCATAATGACTCCATTACTTATTCCATATTTGCTCCAAAGTTTCATGTTTTTATATTGACAATTGCAATAAAAAACTAGATGTAGCTATCAGACACAAAGTGTCATTAGAAGATCTTACCTGCAATGAAATAAAGTCAAAATGTGACAAAATATTTTAACAGGACAACTATCAGTTTCAACTACCAGAAATTGCCACCAGTCGACTCCAAGATTGATATCCAGACTGTTAAAAATTCAAAGTGATTCACTAGTCCTTTAAGAAATGACATTTACTGTCATTACGGGGAACTCCATACTCATGCAAAGTGGTCGATATATCTGCTTTCTGAAATGGCTTGGCAAGACACTCAATTGTATCCAATGGTACGAAATTAGGTTCAGACTGAACTGGACAGACTACTAGAATCAACATTTAATGAAACAATGAGAATGTGTATCGGGTAATGAGCAGGTTGGGAAAGAGTTAAGTTTTGAGTTTTGTGAAAAGAGTTTCAGCTGAGCATGACTCAGATCAGATAAGAACTTGCAGTTAACAATGGGGTGCTGGAGGCAAGGGTAATGGGTTAACAAGGTGGAAAAGCATTCATTATGTAGAGCCATTTAACAATATTGGAAGCATTCCATATGTAATATCAGATCAACAAGGTGAAAAGTATTCATTGTGTAAACCCAGTTAAGGTTAAGGTTAAGAACATTGTGTAACAGCAGATGGCTTAATCTTTACTGTTGATGCTCGCTGATTGTGAAGGTCATCCAATCAATATGTATGTTGCCTTATCAGGATGCTCCTCACTGTAACGTGACTATATAAAATCATTACAAAACTGCAATTCCAGAGAAGACCGTGAACTCGTGTCTCTGTGCACACAGGTAATCATTCTCTCTCCCTCCAGGACCCGGAATAAAGATGAAGGAGGTAAAACTATACCGTGTCTCTGAGCAATTTGCTTCAAATGAGGGAGGAAATGGAACAACAACAAAAGCACTCAAAATCCCATGGATAATACAAATTCAAAGATGAACAAGGGAACAAAGTGCTAATTACTAACGATCAGAGACTTGCATGGGCTCAAGCTATGCCTGCTCTGCCACAACTACACCAGCATCATCCCTCATCTCTCCACTATTTTGATGACAGCATTAGTGCTGCCTTTTGCTCCCATGAGGAGCTCAAGCAGTTAATCAACTTCCCTAACCCTCAAATTCACCTGGACCATATCTAACACCTCCCTCCTCTTCCATGACATCTCCGTCTCCATCTCCGGAAACCCATTCATCACTGACATCCATTTCAAACCCACTGGCTCCTACACTTGGACTACACCTTCTCTGACCCACCATCCTCCAAAAATGCTATCCCATACACCTCAATTCCTTCATCTCTACCCAGGAGTTGTCATTCTAGTCCAGGACATCCCAGATAACCTCCCACTTTATGTAGTGTAGATGCCCTCCACCCCATTACCTGCGCTTCTGCCCTCAAACAAGGATAGAGTCCCCTTGGCCCTCACATAAGATCCCACCCACCTCAGAATCCAATGCATCATTCTCAGACATTTTCACCACCTACAGACCCCATCAAGAAGGTATTTCCTTCCCAACCTGTCAGTTTTCAGCAGGGACTGTTCATTCTGTAACTCGTTCGTCAACTCTACACTCCCACCAACTTCTCCACCATACGCTGTATCTTTCCCAGCAACCGCAAGAGGTGTAACACCTACTCCTTCACCTCCTCTCACCTCTGTCCAAGGCCCCAAACAATCCATCCAGATCTAGCAGAGATTCACATGAACTTTATCCAACCTGATCTATTGGACCCATTGCTCTCGATGTGGTCTCCTCTACATCAGGGAAACGAAACGCAGACTCGGGGATTGACTTGTGGAGCACCTGCACTCATCAACAACCCAACATTTTCGTTGCCATTCATTTTAATTCCTACTCCCTAGCGACATCCCCTGGTCCCTTCCACTGTCAGAGTGAGGCCAAAAGTAAACTGGAGGAATAATACCTGACATTTCACCTTATAGCCGAATGGCCTCAATATTGACTTCACCAGCTTCACGATGTCTCCATCCACAATCTTATCCCACGTCCAGTGCCTCCCTGACCTAACCTGTCCACTTAGAGTCAAAGATGTACAACACGGAAACAGACCCTTCAGTCCGACTATCCATTCTGACCAGATATCCTAACCTAATCTAGGCCTATTTGCCAGCACTTGGCCCATATCCTTCTAAGATGAAAGTGGTGCTGGAAAAGCACAGCAGGTCCAGCAGCATCCGAGGAGCAGGAAAATCGACATCTCAGACAAAAGTCCTTCATCAGCCCATTCCTGATTGAGGAAAATAATGTTTCTCAAACTTGAGGGTTTTTTTTGAGGAAATCAAGAGATTGAAGGCAGAGCAGTAGACATTGTTTATTTGGATTTTAGTAAAGCTTTTGACAAGGTTCTGCATGGTAGACTAATTAGTAAAGTTAGGTCACATGGGATTCAGTCAAAAAGTGTAGTGCTGGAAAAAGAAGAGGAGAGTCTATGTTTTGGGCACAAGCCCTTCATGACATTCCTGAAGGGCTTATGCCCAAAATGTCAATTCTCTTGTTCCTTGGATGCTACCTGACCTGCTGTGCTTTTCCAGTGCCCCACTTTTCAACTCTGATCTCCAGCATCTGCAGTCCTCACTCTCTCCACATGGGACTTAGGGTGAGTTTGCCAACTGGATATACAATTGGCTTAACGGCAGGAGACAGTAATGTTGGAAGGTTGCTTTTCCTGACTGGAAGCCTGTGACCGGCAGTGTTCCACAGGGATCACCGCAGAGGTCCCAGAGCAGATCCCTGCAGAACACCACTGGTCACAGTGTTCCAGGCTGAAAACTTTCCATCTACTACCACCCTCTGGCTTCTATGGGCCAGCTAGTTGTGTATCCAGACAGCCAAATTTCCCTGTATCCTGTGCCTCCTTACGTTTTGAATGAGTCTACCATAGGAAACTTTATCAAATGCCTTGCTAATATCCATGTACACCACATCCACTGTTCTACCTTCAATGTGCTTTGTCATATCCTCAATTAATTCGATGAGGCTTGCGAGGCAAGACCTGCTCCTCACAAACCCTGACGATTTCTAATCAAACTATGGTTTTCCAAGTAATTATAAATCCTGTCTCAGAATCCTCTCCAATAATTTGCCCAACATAGATGTAAGACTGACTGGTTTGTAATTTCCAGGATTATCCCTAAACCCTTTCTTGAACAAGGGAATAACATTTGCCAACTTCCAATCATCTGGCACTACTCCAGTGGACAGTGAACATACAAAGATCGCAAAGGCACAGCAATCTCTTCCCTCACTTCCTTTAGAAACCTTGAGTATATCCCATCTGGCCCAGGGGACTTACCTATGCTCATGTTTTTCAAAATTTTTAGTACATCATCTATCAACAACCTGTTTCATGCTGTCCTCACAAACGTCAAGGTCCCTCTCAGTAGTGGATACTGAAGCAAAGTATTCATTAAGGACTTCCTCTACCTCTTCCAACTACGTCCACAATTTCCATCCACAAGTTCCCTCCACTATCCTTGATTGGCTCTACCCTCACCCTTGCTATCCTCTTGTTCCTCATAAGTTTAGAATGCCCTAGGGTTTTCCTCAATCCTACCCGTGAAAGCGTTTCCATGCCCCCTTCTAGCTCTAAGTCCAGTCTTCAGTTCCTTCTGGGCTCCCTTGTAACCTTATAGAACTGTTGAATTCTTGCCTTTGTTTCATTCACCTCACTTTGGGAATATCACCTCTCTTTTGTCCATGTATAAACCAGGAATAAGTGGCTCTGACAGAACCTGAACTTGGTGTCAGTGAGCATCTTATTGCTGAGCAGATGCTGCTTGATAGCACTGTTGGTGACACCTTCCATCACTTTGCTGATATCGAAAATACCCTGATGGGGTGGTAATTGGTTGTGTTGGATTTGTCCCTTTTTTTGTACAGGATATACCTCGACAATTTTCCACATTGTCAGGTAGATGCAAGTGTCATAACTGCACTAGACCAACTTGGCTGTAAGAGTGGCAGTTCTGGAGTACAAGTCTTCAGTATTATTGCCAGAATCTTGTCAGGGCAGTAAGAGTTATTATAGTGGCAAAACAAGGGGGAGGGGAGCATGTGTGTTGGGGGTGAGGAGTGGAGTAGATTTCAGAGGAAACAGTCCAGAATGTAGACAGGGATGAAAAGTGTTGTGATGATGACAAAAGATAGTTTTTTGAATGTGAAGACTAGGGTAGTGGAAAATTATGAAAAGGGTAACTGATTGTGGTCATAGGATGTGAAGGGGCAAAAACTGAACTTCGTGAAAGATTGGACACTGTTTAGAGCTCTTATTCACAACTAAGGAGAAATGCTTGGTTCAGGAAAAAAGAAAGGAAATACACCGGAAGTGCTGCTATGGAAGATAGCGTCATTGGAACAGTTGCAACGGAGATAAAGAAATAGGGAAGATGAAATGGAGTCCGAACAGGAAGTGTCACTCATGCAGCTGAGGGAGTCTGTGGGATTAGGGACTATTAAACACCTTGTAAATGGAAATAGTGGAATCAAGGAAAAGGGCAGAAAGACAAGGTGAAGGAGGGAAGGCAGGAGAGCAGTGGAAAGTGGAAATTGGAAGCAAAAGAGGAATTTTTCCAGTTCCAGACAAGAGACAGAAGCAGATCAAGTAAAAGCTCTGTCACATTAGTTGTAAATGGTGGAGGATGATTAGAATAATTAAAGAGAAGAGGCAGCTTCTTGAACATTCTTTTCCTTAAATGGTCTCACAGCCCAGCATATCAGTACAAACGACAAAGCTGATTGCTATTTTCAGCCTTGAGGACAATCCATCTCTACCTCACTGAAGTCACCAGAATCACAAGCTTTCAGTCAATTTGATTCACTGATGTCAAGAAAAGATCAAGCCAACGAGATATAGCAAAGGCTACAGGCCTGGACAATAACCCAGGTCTAATGTGGAGGACCTGTACTTCAAAATTAGCTGTACCTAATGTTTGAGTGTAATTGCAATGCTTGCATTTGTCCAACAATGTAGATTAGATTAGATTACTTAGTATGGAAACAGGCCCTTCAGCCCAACAAGTCCACACCTACCCTCCGAAGAGCAACCCACCCAGACCCATTCCCTTCCATCCCCTTCACCTAACACTATGGGCAATTTAGCATGGCCAATTCACCTTGCCTGCACATTTTTGGACTGTGGGAGGAAACCGGAGCACCCGGAGGAAACCCACGCAGACACAGGGAGAATGTGCAAACTCCCCACAGACAGTTGCCTGAGGCAGGAACTGAACCCGGTCTCTGGCGCTGAGGCAGCAGTGCTAACCACCGTGCCACCCAATTGCCCAAATATCCTGCCACACACACAAAATAAATGCACAATCAGGCAGTTATCAAATACTATTATAATCTATTCAGTGACAGAAGGTACGGTCCATTGTTGGATTACCTAGCATTTACTCTCCAACATGCTCAATGATATACTTTAAATTCTGCCGGCACCGCAGTATAGCTTTACTTCCCCCATTAAAAGTTGCCACTGCAAGGGGACAAGGTAACTTTAAAAGCATTAATACTCATTTTAGCATGGTGGGTTTTGATACCTCCCCTTGTCCAAAACTGGGTGGAAGCAGATGGATAGAAGTGGAGATGTTTGCTGATTGTATTTTTAAGACTCCTCAGATACTAAAGTAGCCCACGTTCAAATAAAAGATCTGGATAATGTCCAGCCTTGGGCTGGCAAGTAATATTCACCCCACATAAATGCCAGGCAATGACAATCTCCAAGAACAGACGATCTAACCACCACCTCTTGACATTCAATTGTGTTACCATCACTGAATCCACTGCTGTCAATATCCTTGGGATTACCCATTGACCAGAAGCTCAACTGGACTCGCCACGAAAACCACAGCGGCTATAAGAGCAGGTTAAAGACTGGGAATACTGCTGTGAACTCATCGCTTGACTGCCCAAAAATTCAGCAGCTACAAAGCACGAGTGAGAAGTATGATTGAATACACCCCACTTGCCAGGATGAGTGCAGCTACAATATCCAGCTTGACACCATGCAGGACAAAGGACATCGCTTGACTGGCACCAAGTCCACAACCATCCACTTCCTATACCACCAATGCTCAGCAGTACTATGTACCACCTACAAAATGCTCTGCAGAAATGTACCAAAAAATTCTTAGACAGCTCCTTCCAAAAGCATGACCTTTTCCTCTAGAAGGACAAGGGTAGCAGATACATGGGAACACTACCACCTGCAGGTTCCCCTTCAAGCTACCAACCATTCTGACTTGGAAATACATTTCCATCCCTTCATTGGTGATGGGTCAGAATCTGGGAATTCTCTCCCTCAGGGCACTATTGGTCAACCTACAGCAGTGGCTCCAGAAGGCAGCTGACCAGCACTTCAAGGTCAACTAGGGATGGACAATAAATGCTGACCAGCCAGCGCCATCCAAATCCCATGAGTGAATAAAAAAGATTTTTCACCCCCCCCCCCAACCCCTAAATTGTCACTTTTAGCTGGAATGACTATACGGGGTGCGGGGTTGGGGTGGGGGAGAGAATGGTGTTCAGGAGCTTTGATTGGATTTGATTTATTATTGGCATACTGACGTACAGTGAAAAAGTGTTGCCTTATATAGCACAATTTGCCTGTAAAGCATAGGTAAAAACAATGACTGCAGGTGCTGGAAACCAGATTCTGGATTAGTGGTGCTGGAAAGGCACAGCAGTTCAGGCAGCATCCGAGGAGCAAGAAAATCGAAGTTTCGGGCAAAAGCCCTTCATTTGGATTAGAGGCAGAGTGCCTGAAGGGTGGAGAGATAAATGAGAGGAGGGTGGGGGTGGGGAGAAAGTAGCATAGAGTACAATAGGTGAGTGGGAGTGGGGATGAAGGTGATAGGTCAGGGATGAGGGTGGAGTGGATAGGTGGAAAGGAAGATAGGCAGGTAGGACAAGTCATGGGGACAGTGTTGAGCTGGAAGTTTGGAACTGGGGCAAGGTGGGGGAAGGGGAAATGAGGAAACTGGTGAAGTCCACATTGATGCCCTGAGGTTGAAGTGTTCCGAGGCGGAAGGTGAGGTGTTCTTCCTCCAGGCGTCAGGTGGTGAGGGAGCGGTGGTGGAGGCAGCCCAGGACCTGCATGCCCTCGGTAGAGTGGGTGGGGGTATTGAAATGTTGGGCCACAGGGCGGGGTGGTTGATTGGTGCAGATGTCCCAGAGATGTTCCCTCTGCTAGGAGGCGTCCAGTCTCCCCAACGTAGAGGAGACTACATCGGGAGCAGCGGATACAATAAATGACATTGGTGGATGTGCAGGTAAAACTTTGATGGTTGTGGAAGACACCTTTGGGGCCTTGGATGGAGGTGAGGGAGGTGGTCTGGGCGCAGGTTTTGCAATTCCTGCAGTGGCAGGGGAAGGTGCCAGGACGGGAAGGTGGGTTGTTGGGGGTGCGTGGACCTGACCAGGTAGTCACTGAGGGAACGGTCTTTGCGGGAGACGGAAAGGGGTGGGAAGGGAAATATGTCCCTGTTTGGGGGTGGCAGAAATGTCGTCAGATGATTTGGTTTACACGAACGTTGGTAGGGTGGAAGTTGAGCACCGGGGGGGGGGGGGGGCGGAGGGTTCTGTTCTTGTTACGGTTGGAGGGGTGGGGTCTGAGTGCGGAAGTGCTGCCGGGACATTAGCTGCCTCAACCTGTCTACCCCACTCCCATCTCACCGCCACAACACGCTGCCCTCCACTCCATCTGCTCCAATCCCGACCTCACCATTAAGCCAACAGATAAAGAGGGTGCAGTGGTAGTCTGGCGCACTGACCTCTATACTGCTGATGCCAGATGCCAACTCGAGGACACCCCCTCCTACTGCCCCCTCGACCATGACCCCACCCCCTATCACCAAACCATCTCCCAGACCATACAGAACCTCATCACCTCAGGAGATCTCCCACCCACAGCTTCCAACCTCAGTCCGGGAACCCTGCACTGCCCAGTTCTACCTCCTTCCCAAGATCCACAAGCCTGACCACCCTGGCCGACCCATTGTCTCAGCATGCTGCTCACGCCCCATTGAACTCATCTCTACCTACCTCGACACTGTCCTATCCTCCCTAGTCCAGGAATTCCCCATATATGTTTGGGACACCACTCATGCCCTTCACCTCCTCCAAGACTTCTGTTTCCCCAGCCCCCAATGCCTCATCTTCACCATGGATATCCAATCCCTCTACACCTCCATCCGCCATGAACAGGGCCTCCAAGCTCTCCGTTTCCTCCTCTCCAGACGTCCCCAACAGTATCCTTCCACCAACACGCTCATTCGTTTGGCCGAACTGGTCCTCACCCTTAACAATTTCTCCTTCGAATCCTCCCACTTCCTCCAGACCAAAGGGGTAGCCATGGGCCCCAGCTATGCCAGTCTCTTTGTTGGCTACGTAGAACAGTCCATCTTCCGTAGTTACACCGGACCCACTCCCCACCTCTTCCTCCGCTACACTGATGACTGCATTAGCGCCACCTCGTGCTCCCGTGAGGAGGTTGAGCAATTCATCAACTTCACCAACACATTCCACCCGGACCTTAAATTTACCTGGAACATTTCCGACACCCTCCTCCCCTTCCTGGACCTCTCAATCTCCATTAATGGCGACCGATTTGACACCGACATTTTTTTTTTCTTTTTTACAAACCCACCGACTCCCAAAGCAACCTGGATTACACCTCTTCCCACCCTACCTCCTGCAAAAATGCCATCCCGTATTCCCAATTCCTCTGCCATATCTGCTCCCAGGAGGACCAGTTGCACCACAGAACACACCAGATGGCCTCCTTCTTTAGAGACCGCAATTTCCCTTCCCCCGTGATTAAAGAGGTCCTCCAATGCATCTCATCCACATCCCGCACCTCCGCCCTCACCCCTCCAACCGTAACAAGGACAGAACCACCACCACCACCACCCCCGTGCTTACCTTCCACCCTACCAATGTTCGCATAAACCAAATCATCAGACGACATTTCCACCACCTCCAAATGGACCCCACCACCAGGGATATATTTCCCTTCCCACCCCTTTCCGCCTTCCGCAATGACCGTTCCCTCCGTGATACCTGGTCAGGTCTACGCTCCCCAACAACCCACCCTCCCCTCCTGCCACCGCAGGAATTGCAAAACCTGCGTCCACACCTCCTCCCTCACCTTCATCCAAGGCCCCAAAGGAGCCTTCCACATCCAAAGTTTTACCTGCACATCCACCAATATAATTTATTGTATCCGTTGCTCCCGATGTGGTCTCCTCTACATTGTGGAGACTGGACGCCTCCCAGCAGAGCGCTTTAGGGAACATCTCCGGGACACCCGCACCAATCAACCACACCACCCTGTGGCCCAACATTTCAACTCCCCCTCCCACTCAGTAGAGGACATGGAGGTCCTGGGCCTCCTTCACCGCCACTCCCTCACCACCTGACGCCTGGAGGAAGAACACCTCACCTTCCACCTCGGAACACTTCAACCCAGGGCATCAATGTGGACTTCACCAGTTTCCTCATTTCCCCTTCCCTCACCTGACCCCAGTTCCAAACTTCCAGTCAACACTGTCCCCATGACTTGCCCTACCTGCCTATCTTCCTTTCCACTCCATCCTCCTCTCTGACCTATCACCTTCATCCCCACCCCCACTCACCTATTGTACTTTATGCTACTTTCTCCCCACCCCCACCCTCCTCTCATTTATCTCTCCACCCTTCAGGCACTCTGCCTCTATTCCTGATGAAGGGCTTTTGTCCAAAATGTCGATTTTCCTGCTCCTCAGATACTGCCTGAACTGCTGTGCTTTTCCAGCTCCACTCTAATCCAGAATCCTGCCTGTAAAGCATGTAAGTGCATTAGGGTAACAGAACAATGTGAAGGATATGCAATATTACAGCTACCGAGGTGGTGTAGAGAGAGAGATAATATTAAAATTAAAGAGGTCCATTCAAAATCGCAGGAAGATTATGTTCTTGAATTTGTTTGGAAGCGTAAGTGTATCTAGAGGAACCTTGATTATCTGAACGAAACGGGCGGGGAGTACTTTGTTTGGATAATTGAATGCCGGATAACAGTTTAGCCAAGCATCGGGACCTTGCGATCTTGTACGGATAATCTGAAAATTGGATAATTGAATCAAGCTACGTACAAACTTTTCAATCTTCTGCCCGACAGGTGGGGGAAAGGTAGTGTAACTGGGATGGGAGAGGTCTTTGATTTATTGGTTGCTTTCCTGAGATAGCAGGAATATAGCTGAAGTTAATGGACAGGAAGTGGGTTTGTAAGATGGACTGGGCTGTGTTCACAACTCCCTGCAGTTTCTTTTAGTCTTGGGAAGAGCTGTTGCCATGCCAAGCTATGATGCATCCAGGATGCTTTCTATGATGCAACTATAAAAAAAAAAGCTTCTGGCAATATGATTAGGCTTGGTGGCTTTGAATTTTGTAAAAGTTGCCTACTTTTTGAAAAGAAAGTTTTAAAATGAAAAGAAAATAGTTTAGAGATTTCTCATCATACCTTCTGGCTATGTCAACATCCTAGTGGTCATCTGGCTCTCAATCTCACCATACAAGAATTTCTTAGGATTGCAGCGATCAACTAAACATGCCAGAGCCAACTTCAACCTGATGAATACCAATGTACCTTGGGAGCTTTGCTTTGAAGACAGCCGCATTTATGATTTTCATATTTCCATGAAATACTTTCAACATGCCACAAATGAAAATTGAAGTTGCTGAGCTCCTTTCTTGATAGCAAGTCAATGCCTTACAGTCATACAAAAATGTGCTGTGAAGACAAGCCTCCTAAATCCATGTCAATTTGATGTTATT
The DNA here is from genome assembly GCF_004010195.1 of Chiloscyllium plagiosum. NCBI lineage: Eukaryota > Metazoa > Chordata > Chondrichthyes > Orectolobiformes > Hemiscylliidae > Chiloscyllium > Chiloscyllium plagiosum. The sequence goes on along the minus strand of NC_057737.1, from coordinate 11,398,882 downwards.
CAAAGCATGTTTCTTGAGTGCACCAAAAAGGTGGGAAATACATTCCCCAAGTGAGAATACATTCTGTACTAAATGATGATTGTTTCCTTGTTGGAAATGTGCTGCTGGAAAAGCGCAGGTCAGGCAGCATCCAGGGAACAGGAGAATCGACATTTCGGGCATAAGCTCTTCTTCAGGAATGAGGAAAGTTTGTCCAGCAGGTTAAGATAAAAAGGTAGGAGGAGGGACTTGGGGGAGGGGCGTCGGAAATGTGATAGGTGGAAAGAGGTCAAGGTGAGGGTGATAGGTCAGACTGGGGGGGGGGCGGAGAGGTCGGGAAGAAGATTGCAGGTTAGGAAGGCGGTGCTGAATTTGATGGATTTGACTGAGACAGGCTGGGGAGAGGGGAAATGAGGAAACTGGTGAAACCCGAGTTCATCCCTTGTGGTTGGAGGATTCCTAGCCGGAAGATGAGGCGTTCTTCCTCCAACCATCGTTTCGCTGTGGTCTGACGATGGAAGAGTCCAAAGACCT
>NC_057737.1:11396257-11396471 GCF_004010195.1 Chiloscyllium plagiosum | reverse complement strand
TCCCCCGAGGTGATGAGGTTATGGACGGTCTGGGAGATGATGGTTTGGTGGTGGGGGGTGGTGTCATGGTCAAGGGGGCAGTAGGAGGAGGTATCTGCGAGCTGGCGTTTGGCCTCAGCGGTGTAGAGGTAGTTGCGCCAAACTACTACCGCACCTCCCTTGTCTGCTGGTTTGATAGTGGGGTTGGGGTTGCAGCGGAGTGAGTGGAGGGCTG
>NC_057737.1:11347877-11396252 GCF_004010195.1 Chiloscyllium plagiosum | reverse complement strand
GTTGCAACGGAGGGAGTGGAGGGCTGCGCGTTCCGAGGGTGAGAGGTTGGAGTGGGTGGGGGGGGGTGGGGAGTTCAGGTGGCGGTTAATATCGCGGCGGCAGTTGGCTATGAAGAGGTCGAGGGCAGGTAGGAGGCCAGCACGGGGTTTCCTTGTGACAGAATCAGTAATTCTTCCAGCAGGATATCATTTAGCATATTAGTTTGATGAGAGCAGAAATGTGGCACCTTGTCTGATGACCATAGTTTTCTTGATAGTCTATAGTCAGGGATGGAACAAATTACAGGAATGTGAAAGGAAATCCATGAATCTTTGCAACAGAAACTACCTGACTTTAACTATCATAGCATCATCATCAGCATGGAGGCATTTTTTGATTGTTCTGCTGTATCTTTGTCTTCGCTGTCAGTCTGGATAAATCACCTGCATACTAAGACATAATTTATAGCAAAAGTTTACAGTGTGATGTAACTGAAATTATACATTGAAAAATACCTTGATTGTTTGTTAAATCTCTCACCTGCTAGAATGACCATATTAGTTTCACTTCTTTCATATGTAAATCACAAAACTTTTTTTTTAAAAAAACATTACATTCTCAGGTTAACCTTAACAATTGGTGTCAGGTTAAAGTTAATGAAATGTGCGAATGGAATTCTGCAGGACAAATTTACTAAAAACTCACTCTCGAAACAGGACTGAACTGGCTAAAGGTCCTGCCCCTTGCCCTGTACCACACTTGCATTACTCCCCAAACTGGTACCGGTCTCTCAGCAGAAATAATATGGTTGCCCTGGACAAACTCCATGGGATGGCAACCAGGCCCCATCATCCCAGATTTATCTGCAGGTAATGGGAGATGAAATGCAGCACTATTTCAAACAACTAACAATGTCTCTAAAGTCTCTCCACTCACAGTAGAAACTGGTGAGCAGGTCTTAATCAGAGACTGGGAAAGACCGAAGCTGGGACACTGCTGGAAAGGACCATTCCAGGTGCTGCTCCAAACCCCCATTGCAGTGAAGGTTAAAAGGATCACTGGATTCACCCGAGTGACTGTAAACGGTGGATGTTAGACCAAGAGGAGGAGGAAAAGGATGAAGGACTGAAAAAAAAACCTTTAATCTGTACCTCTGTATTGCCAGCCCTGCTGTTGATACACTGCATGCCTCTACACTTGCCTCCGGTAAGGTGATGGAATGGAGTTGTCAAGCATATGATAGGCTTAGAAGGGATACATGTCTACTTCTCTCCAGCCAGGGTACCGAAGGGATGTTCAAGATTTGCAGGCAGGGTAGATGCAACCGGGTCCATCATTTATGCAAGGGAGACATTCTCATTTGTACCCATAAGCAAGGGAACCAGTTTTGGATATGGAAAGTGATTAAAAAGAGATTACTGCAATGGATTGCTTGTCCAAAAACAGATCACAAGTTGATCCTGGACCAAAGAAATCTGTGGCAACTCCCATGTTGGCACTGGGGCTGCAAGTTTGACTTTACCTGCAGAAAGCACCCCCTGGAAGGGAGAGACCATCACCTATTGTATGACAGGAAGTGTTGTAGGGAGGCCCTAGAAGATAACCCCTCCAAGGAACATAGGGTCTATAAAGGAGGGCATGAGATGGGTGGATGGGGGAGGGGGGGGGGGGGGGGGAGATAAAGAGACTGGGGGCTTGGAGGGTGAAAGGAATGGTGAGTTAATATGGCTATTTACGCAGGGGTAGTTATAATAGGGATCTTCCTAGGAACATGTCTCTGTGCACATGGGTGATTGTTCTCTTCTTCCTTGGTCTGGAATAAAGATGAAGGAGGTAAAACTACTGTGTCTGAGCTATTCCATACCCTAATGTGGAGAGTCCCCCAACTAGGGAAGACATCTCCCCCCCTTCCCCACTCCCCCAAATCTAGTCCATTTAGTTAAAAGCCCTGCAGTCTAACACAATAGAAATACAAGTATTTGTTTTGCCTAGTTTGTGACTTTTCAATTCTGTAGTCAAAAGTGCAATTTTCATTTTAGCCAGTACCTTTCAGAACTAAGCCACAAGGCAGAAATACATATTTTCCATAGGCAAATGTTTATTTCATTGACATTCTTTTCTGTTTGTTGCTGCACACTTGACATTCGTCTGCATTTTGTTAATCAGTTAGCTGTAACATTGAAGGGGAATTAAATTTAAAACTATGAATACAATTGCATTGAAAGTGCATCTAATGATCCAAAACTTATTGAAAACTTAAGGAAGGTCTCCCTTAACGTTCTTTCCTGCAGTTAACTACATCCAATATGTTTAAAGTAAGATAATTACTGACTTGGTTTTAGGAAATGTTTTAGTACTTTATCTATAAAAACACTGCAGTCATTTTATGGTATATTGGGTTAATTTGCAAATAACTTTCAGCAACAGCTGCTTTAATTCTGCACAAACTGTACCAGTGACCAGAGATAAGGACTGATGCCAAGAATATAGGAATGTTTTCAATTTCTTTGTTTCTAAAAAGCTTATTGTACGGAGCTCTACTGTTGTCGTGACAAGTTAGTTATCTCATCTACACTAGCTAATGAATCTTAGGCTTTTTCTGATGATGCACAGCTGCTGTTATCTACATTCAAATGATTTTCCATGTGGTTTGGCATTGCCCCAATTAAGGATTACTCCTTTGGAAAACAAATACTGCAAATATTCCTCCAAACTAAGCAGAATTTTCTACAACAAAATTTTAAGTGTCATTTTCACGTTTGATGCTACTAATGCATTAAATTGTTTAGTGCGGAAAATGAGCAAAGCTTCAAGTTATAAGTACTCAATTTCTTCCAAGTAAAGTTATTAAACCTTTGCTCTAATCTAGTCAATGGGAATGAAGACTATTCAATAAAGTCAGATGGATTTTGGAAGTTATGATAACCATATTCAATATAATCTAACCTTTGAGTAAGAAGCATCTTGTCTATGTGTTTTGATTTCAGTGCTGGATATATTCAGTGTCATGCAAACATTTAATTTTAAAATGTTTTTAAATCTATAGAAACAAAATGTATCAATGCCAAAGCTGCTTCAGTTTTTGTGTAACACATTCAACAAGACGTCAGAAGAGGAGTTAAAAATGTGCAAAGTGGTCACATCACATGGAGTGAAAATTGCTCCGTAGATGGGTTAGCCAAGAGAATGCAGGGTTAAAGGAATAGGTCTGGGATGTCCTTTGGAGGGTCGGTGCAGACTCAATGGGTGAAATGGCCTGTTTCCATGCTGTAGGGATTCTAATGATTTATGCAAAGTTTTAAAAATTGCTCAAAAGCTTCAGTACTTAGCCAGTGAATAAGTTGGTTTTGATCCAGAAGGTTCCATGTACCTGCAAAGTAGATTTAGTGATAAGGAGGGTAGATTTGAAGATAACAGAATTGCATATTCAATTAGAAGCACTTTAAAATGGAGATTGTAAACATACTTGAATAGAACACCAGCTCTTAACTCGAGATTTCTTTATTAAAAGCACCAGGAAAAACAGATCGCTTTCCCATATTGGATGTACGTGTATTTGGAAAGGTAAGCACTGATTAGGGATAGTCAATATGGCTTTGTGTGAGAAACTTGATTTAGTTTTTTGAAGTAACAAAGAGGATTAATGAGGGCAGAGCAGTAGATGTGGTCTATATGGATTTCAGTAAAGGCGTTCGACAAGGTTCCCCATGGGAGACTGATTAGCAAAGTTAGATCTCACAGAATACAGGGAGAACTAGCCATTTGGATACAGAACTGGCTCAAAGGTAGAAGACAGAAGGTGGTGGTGGAGGGTTGTTTTTCAGACTGGAGACCTGTAACCAGTGGAGTGCCACAAGGATCGGTGCTGGGTCCTCTACTTTTTGTCATTTACATAAGTGATTTGGATGAGAGCAGATGAGGTACAGTTAGTAAGTTTGCAGATGACACAAAAATTGGAGGTGCAGTGGACAGCAAAGAGGGTTACCTCAGATTACAACAGGATCTTGACCAGATGGGCCAAAGGGCTAAGAAGTGGCAGATGGAGTTTAATTCAGATAAATGCAAATCTTAGCAAGATTTATACACTTAATGGTAAGGTCCTAGGGACTGTTGCTGAACAAAGAGACCTAGGTTTAGGGTGAGAGGGGAAAGATATAAAAGAGACCTAAGGGGCAACTTTTTCACGCATACAGTGGTACGTGTATGGAATGAGCCGCCAGAGGATGTGGAGGCTGGTACAACTGCAACTTTTAAGAGGCATTTGGATGGGTATATGAATAGGAAGGGTTTGGAGGGATATGGGCCGGGTGCTGGCAGGTGGGACTAGATTGGGTTGGGTTATCTGATCGGCATGGACGGGTTGGACCAAAGCGTCTGTTTCCATGCTGTACACCTCTATGGAGTGCAGGTTCATAGCTCCTTGAAAGTGGAGTCACCGGTAGATAGGATAGTGAAGGTGGCGTTTTGTATGCTTTCGTTTATTGAGCAGAGTATTGAGTACAGGTGTTGGGAGGTCATGGTGTGGCTGGACAGGACACTGGTTAGGCCACTGTTGGAATATTGCATGCCATTCTGGTCTCCTTCCTATCAGAAAGATGATGCGAAACTTGAAAGGGTTCAGAAAAGATTTACAAGGATATTATCAGGGTGCGAGGATTTGAGCTAGAGGGGCTGAACAGGCTGGGGGTGGTTTCCCTGGAGCATCGGAGGCTGAGGGGTGACCTTTTAGAGGTTTACAAAATTTGAGGGGCATAGATAGGGTAAATAGACAAAGTCTTTTCCCCTGAGGTCGGAGAGCCCAGAACTAGAGGGCATAGGTTTAGGGTGAGAGGGAAAAGATATAAAAGAGACCTAAGGGGCAACGTTTTCCACACAGAGGGTGGTACGTGTATGCAATGAGCTGGCTGAGGAACTAGTGGAGGCTGGTACAATTGCAACATTTAAGAGGCATTTGGATGGGTATAGGAATAGGAAGGGTTTGGAGGGATATGGGTGGGGTGTTGGCAGGTGGGACTAGATTGGGTTGGGATATCTGGTCAGCATGGACGGGTTGGACCAAAGGGTCCATTTCCATGCTGTATGGCAGCATGGTGGCTGAGTAGTTAGCATTGCTGCCTCACAGCACAAGGGACCTGGGTTCGAATCCAGCCTTGGACGACTGAGTGGAGTTTGCACACTCTCCACATATCTGCATGGGTTTCCTCTGGGTGCCCGGTTTCCTCCCACAGTCCAAAGATGTGCAGGTCAGGTGAATTGGCTATGCTAAATTGCCCATAGTGATAGGTGCATTAGTAGGGAGTGGGGGAATGGGTCTGGGTGGGTTACTCTTCGGAGGGTCGGTGTGAACTTGTTGGGCTGAAGGGCCTGTTTTCACACTGTAGGGAATCTAACCTAATCATATCTCTATGAGTCTGACTCATTGCAAGAGAACTGCCCACTTTGGGCAACTTGAAGGGTACCTACATTTTTTGGGAGCAGGTCCATGTAGAACTTAAAACTTAACCTTGTGTGCAAAGTGATTAGTATGCAGCATGCTTAAAAAATAATTCACCATAATCTATGGTAATAGAGTAAAGGCATCTTCAATTTTTAAAAAGTGAAATGTATAGCAGATATGCAGCAAATCAAAGATCAGGCTATGTCTTTCAATTTTGGAAATCTGCTAAATCTATTAGATTCTGTATAAATCTCTTAAAATAATTGGTTTTTACTCAGGCTACAAATCTGTTCTTTTAAATCAGGTATATATGGGCAGTGATAATGAGAATACTAGACAAAAAAACCAGGTCTGACAACATCTGTACAGACAGAAACGGTTAATATAGAGTTCAGTTAGAGTTCAGTAAGAGTTCTTCAGAAGTCTATTTCAGATTTCCAGCATCTGTACAATTTTACCTTGAAATATATGATATGCATCTATCCCAGCAGATTGCAATACTGATCATTCTGTCAGCAAAAGTGAGGATCCAAGCCCAAATATTTCACAGCTCTGAATATGACAATCCATCATACATCAAAATCCCTAGTACAGGATATGTCTATTACTAACACTTGGGTTTTTTTCTGAATCAAAGATTATGCTTATTTTGGTGAAGCTTGGAAATTGGCAAATACAATAGTTTATGAAACTGTAGCAGCAACACTTGTCAAAGATAAAACCCACAGCAGACAGCTTTGAGATTCATTCAGCTGAGATGACATTGTTTAATGAAGTAAAAAGCAAATGTTTGAAATGCAACATAAACCCAACAGCGGGGTTACTACCTAATTTGAAAGTAACAAAACGGACATGTGAAAGACTGGGGAATACTATGAAAAACACGATCAACCTATACCAAAAAAATCTAAACTGCCTGCAACAATGGATGATTTGACCTGCAACACATTATTAACGAGGATGAGCACCTCACCAAGACCTTCCCCACACCGCCACCACTTGCCTTTAAACAACCGCCAAACCTCAAACAGATCGTTGTTCGTAGTAAGCTGCCCGGCTCTCAGGACAACTCCATACAACCCTGTCACAGTAGGTGCTGCAAGGCGTGTCAGATACCACCATTACGCGTGGGGACACCTCCCACCTTGTAAATGGCAGGTACTCATGTGACTCAGCCAACACGGTCTATCTTATACGTTGCAGGCAAGGATGTCCAGAGGCATGGTACATTGGGGAAATCGAGCAAAGGCTACGACAATGGATGAAGGGGCACCGCACAATAATCAACAGACAGGAGTGTTCCCTCCCAGGTGGGGAACACTTCAGTGGTCCAGGACATTCGACCTCGGACCTTCGGGTGACCATCCTCCAAGGTGGACTTCAGGACAGGCAGCAGAGAAAAGTGGCCGAGCAGAGGCTGACAGCTAAGTTTGGTACCCACAGGGAGGGCCTCAACCGGGTACTTGGATTCATGTCACATTACAGGTGACCACCATTGCACCACACACACACACACCCCAACCCAGACAGACACACACACAGACAGATAAAGACCCACATGCACACATATTTTGTGGGGTGAATTTGTACTTGCAGGGTTACATTGTACTTTGCTCAAAAACTGCACGCATTCATGTAAAACTCTATTATCTCATTTTTTAAGATTAGAATCAATCAATCTAAACATCATGGCATAGACAGAGAACACAGGGGGCCAACACCTTCAATATTTTGACTAGCTATCACCATTGTTAACAGCTAACCCGAGAATGCAACTTTTAAAAAAAATGTTTTGTGATTTACACATGTAAGAAGTGAAACTATCACTGTATTCTAACAGATGAAAGGCTTTACAGACAATCAATTTTTCAATGTATAATTTCAGTTACATCATACTGTAAATTCTTGCTATAAATTCTGTGTTAGGATTGAGCCCTCCACTACCACCTGAAGGAGCGATGCTCCGAAAGCTAGTGTGCTTCCAATTAAACCTGTTGGACTATAACCTGGTGTTGAGAGATTTTTAACTTTGCAACAATGGAAATCTACATGGAACGTATAATTGTTGTTCTGGTTCCCTATCCCCTTATCAGTCAAAGCAAACACTCAGACACAGTATTGTTTTACCTCCTACATCTTTATTCCAGGCCCTGGTGGGAAAGGACATGATTGCCCATGAGCACAGGGACATGAGTTCTGTCTTCTCTTGAACAGCAGGTTCTTAAGGAAATATATAGTCACTTACAGGGAGCAATATCCAAATAAGGTAACATCTATATTGATTGGGTACCGTTACAATCAGCGAGCATCAAAAGTAAAGATTAAGCCATTGGCATTATACAATGGATGCTCTTAACCTTGTTAACTGGCATTACATAATGGATGTTTTTCACCTTGTTAACCCACTACCCTTACCTCCAGCACCTCATTGTTTACTGCAAGTTCTTATCTAGTCAAAGACATGCTAGCTGAGCCTGTTACACAACTCTTTCTCTGCTCATACCTTATACACTTTCTAATTAATGAGGTCAAGTAGTTGCTTTGGTTGCACTCCTGAAAATCAGCAGATTGTTCAGCACTCAATGTCCCACTGGGTTGAAAACTACTGCAATATTTGCTTGACAGACATTACCCAATTCACATTCAACTCTCTCTACACTTCCTATCATGGTCAAATTAGATGAAGAATCTTTATCACAATCTCAAAGGCCATTGCAGATGATCAGAAAGACACCCAACAAGGATGGAGCTCTCACTGAATGGTTACAGTCCTAATGCCACATCTTCATGATTTCCTATTAGGGATAGCCTGTGTAACTCAAAAATAACCACGTAATAACATGATTTGCAGGTGCTGAGTGTTGGACTGGGCTGTACAAATTTAAAAATCACATCACCAGGTTATAATCCAACAGGTTTATTTGGAAGCACTAGCTTTCAGAGCACTGCTCCTTCATCAGGAAGGCACAATATTTATATCAAATGAAACCTGCGGTTTACACCTGGTTGAAGAAATCCTTATTTCTGTCTGATACATCTCCCTCACATCTATTTCGCCAAAGGCACCATTTCCTCCAAAGAAGATACTTTTGTTTACTTTTGATGCCCTGCTCAGCATCCTCTCACACCACTGCCACCTGCTGTTTAAGGCTGTTCTGCATTTTGCTTTGCAAATGAGACTTACCATTCCAGCAACTACACATAGCTCAAAGTGATCCTTTGCTAAGCACTTCTGTGACTGGCTGGTTGAATTGCACCAAGACAATGTTCACGCCCAGTTTTGAGACAACATTCTCTTCTTGCATCACCAAGTGTTCCCAAATGGGAAGTGTTGGTGATATTCAGTATTTGCACAAGAGGATCCTATACTCTTATCTAGATTGGTCTCTTCTCGGGGATCTCGGCTCAATGGCAGACCATTCATGTTAGAATCTAGGTTGGTTTGGGCTCCAACAGCCATATCAGCCACATGGCAAGTCTTCCCTGCACATCTTCTAGGATGAGAGTAGGCATCCCCACATTGGGATGCACCCCTTGTGTCATCACTCCAAGACTCCTCATTGTTAGTTGATTCTATTTCACCCAAACCACCATACACCATCTCTTTAGATCCTGCAATACTACAATGAGCTGTTTGCCTTCACATCCTTGACCAGACATGTGGTCTCAAACAGCTCCCATGTGTGCAGTTTTCCAAGGCTGTCCCTCAACTATTAGTTCAACAAGACATGGTTTGGCCATCTGTGTCCAGCTGCATGACAACATTCTGGGGTGATCCCAGGCATCCTGTATCTTTTCCAATCCCCAATATTCTGATTTCAGAGGAATACTCTTGCACCAATTGTAAGGTCAGTCCAATCAAGCTTGCAATAACATTTATCCTTTCTATCCTTCCCTAGTTCAATGCTACCTCAACACTTGGCTTATTGTTATGTTCAGCAATCCACTTGCTGATCTGATCTGTAAGAGTGTGATCTGAAGGAGACAGTACTTGGCAAGGACTGGACCTAGAGAGAACAGATTTGTGGAGAGCAGTTTCTGGTTGAGTGGTGCTTTCATAAAAATGAACCTGCTTCTGAAGATGCACTGGTCTCTTGTTTGCACTCAAGTGGTGAGGTGCATAGATGGTCATGCAGACTTCAGTTGAAACACTCACTGTCCATTATCTTGCTTGATAAATGATGGTACACATGTGGTAATGCCACTAGCCCTACAAAGCTCCTGTAGGATCTTTCTCACTGAATCCAACATGAAACACATGGACAAAACAAATCATGCGATGACACTAGCTATACTTAAGACCTTTTGTTCACAAGTGGGAATGGCCTGCACAAACCTGGTAAAGACATACCAAGTACAAGAACATGGTCGGTGCCGTTGCTACTAGGGTCAAGGAAGTAAAATCCATTGCAAATACTTTTAGACGTGTCTTGGCAACTTGAAATCACTACTGTTTTGGCCAAAATACACCTTTCAATAGTATTCAAACTTCAGCAGCTGGGCTTAAAACACCTTTCTGAACGGGCAATCATCTTTTCTGACTTTTGGTGCTCTGCTTGATCATGAACTACTACTAAGCTCACAATACTTGAAGTGGTCAGGAAGGATGTTTTGCTTCACCTTTCTTTCTTGGTCAACAATCAGTAGAAGACTCTGCAATCTATTCCAGCAAAGAGTTCCACACCTGTTTGGAGATCCTCATTATTGCTTACCTTCCAATAATGATGCCCACATCAATCAGCTGAAGCAGTTGGTTTTTATTAGTTTTAAAATGAGTTTTCCAAACTAGATTCAAAATAGTAAATATTCACAAGTACCAAATTTTGTTCCTATTCCAATGCTTACGTAGCATGAAGATGGCTACATAATTCTTATTACAAGACAGATGCCACGCAGAACGAAATAAGGAGTCAATGTACACTTACTGAAACAAAAAAGGAACAAGCATTTACACACAGCCTTAAGGTCTATCATTTTCAAGCTGCCTACTTCATTGACTGTGGTTTCAAAACTAATATTTTTTGAAATGCTCCAACTGAAATGAAACAGACAAAGCTGGTTGAAGCAAGTTTTCTTTTTAAAAACTGAACCATTTGAGTTGAGAGATACACCAGTAGTGTAGTACAGGCAGACTGAAGAGGATGCAGCCTGGATCCAGAACAGGAAATAAACAATTGGTGCACCTGTTTGTTACTTGAAAACAGTGTGTGGGGATCAGCATCAACATCTTTGGCAGAATACGGAGGTGGTTCTACCCTTTTAGTAAAAGCAGTGCCCACACAACTTTGGTTGATTAGAGGTTAAATCTTCAGATAGGAGGAATTAGAATTCTACTTTGAGGAACTTGTTGCCATATATACTGAGCTGAAAATGTGTTGCTGGGAAAGCGCAGGTCAGGCAGCATCCAAGGAGCAGGAGATGCTGCCTGACCTGTTGCGCTTTTCCAGCAACACATTTTCAGCTCTGATCTCCAGCATCTGCAGTCCTCACTTTCTCCTCGCCATATATACTGAGTAGACTGCCAGAAAACCAGAGATCTTTGTCACGTAGGGTCAGTTTCCATGCTGTACATCTCTATGACTAAGAGGATGTGCAATTTGGAGCTTCTATTGATTAGACGCTGCCTGTTAACTGAAGCTTGAATTTTTGTTGATTTTGATTTGATTGGCAAACTTAGGGGTGAAATCTTGCTTACGATCTTGTTGAGGCTGTTCACAAAGCTTGGTTCAGATTACTGATCTCCACAGGGATCACAATATTTAAACACAGAACATTGTAAAGTACCATTAATGTAAAACATTACAAGACAATGCCACAAACACTGCAGAATAAAACATGGCAATCACGTAAGGAGATACGTCAGATCAAAAGCTTGAAGAAAGATGATTTTCACTCAAGAGTAAAGCAAGCAAGAAAGGAAGGTGATACAATGGTCAGAATTCCAGAACTGAGCGCCAAGAAACTGAACATAGTGTCAAGGAATGCACAAGAATCCACAATCAAGAGGGCAGGAAACTTGAAAGATTATTGATTTGAAGGAGATAAGGAGAGAGGGGCAAAGGTACGGAGGGATTTGAAATCAAGCATTAAAATTTAAAACTTGAGATGGTGCTTCACCAGGAGCTAAGACAAACTTGAACATGTAATCTTGTTCAGGTATGACCCCAGTGAAAAAAGACAGGGAGCAGAATCTTGATTTACAAAGTCATGGTTACATAAAGAACATGTGAAAACAGCCTGCACTGCACCGCAACTCTCAAGTCTGAAGGTAACGAAAGCATGAATGCTGAACAAAAGCAGCAAGGTCTCACTGATGGTGTGAACGTATGATAAATAGTTCATCTCGGGGTCAAATGTGTCAGTTTGCAAGGAGAATGGTTTAATCTCAAATTGCTGCCAAGAGGGATAGAGTCAGCTGCTTGGGAATAGAGTTTTGATTAAGGACAGAAAACAATAGCTTTAGTCCTTTCAATGTTTAAGTAATGGAAAATTTCTGTTCATTCAGTATTGAGTGAGCAGTTTGATAATTTAGCAGTTGAGTTGGGTGCTAAAAGTTTTAATATATAATTTGTAAATTTGGATGTTAAAGTTGAGGCCAAAGTCAGATTTGTACAGCATGGAAACAGACTTCAGTCCAACTTGTTCTTGCTGACCAGATATCCTAAATAAATTTGCCAGCATTTGGCCCAAATCCCTCTAAACCCTTCCTAATATTCAGCCAGATGCCTTTTAAAAAGTGTCGTAATTGTACCAGCTTCCATTATTTCCTCTGGCAGCTCATTCCATGCATGCACCACCCTCTGGAAAAAGTCACCCCTTGGCTCACTTTTATATCTTTCCCCTCTCACGTTAAACCCATGCCCTCTAGTTCTGGACTCCCTTACTCTGTGGGGGAAAAAAAAATTGTCTATTCGCCCTATTCATGCCCTTCATGAATTTATAAACATCTACATGAACAAAGAATGCCTATAAGGACCAGAACAGGCCCTTCAGCCCATGATGTCGTGACCATAATGCTAAACCAAACTAATCGCTTCTGGCTGCCCTTAGTCCATACTCCTCCATTCCTGAATATTTATGCGCTTATCTAAAAATGTCTTAAACACCTTACCTTTTCTGCCTCCACCACCACTCCTGGCAGAGCATTCCATATTCTACTACACTTAAAAGAAAGGAAACTTGCCCCTCATCTCCTTAGAACATTCCATCTCTCATCTTAAAATGCACACTCTACTTTAGACATTTCAACTCTGGGAAACGATTCTGATAGTCAAGCCTATCTATGCATCTCAATTTTATAGACTTCTGTCAAGTCTCCCCTTAGCCTCTGCCACAGAAAACAATGAGTTTTTCTAGCCTCTCCTTATAGTTCATACCCTTTAACCCAGGCTGCATACTAGTAAACCTCTTCTGCACCCTCTCCAAAGCCTCCACATCTGTTCCAAAATGTGGCAGCCAGAATTGAATGCAATACTCAAGTGTAGCCCAACCAAAGTCTTATAAAGCTGCAACATAACATCCTGACTTTTGTGCTCAATTCCCTGGCCAATAAAGGCAAGCATGTCATACACATTCTTTATCACCCTATTTACTTGCACAGCCACTTTCAGGGAGCTATTGACTGGAATTCCTCTGTACATCAATGCTGTTTAAGGTGCTGCATATTTTTCCTTTACATTTGATCACCCAAAGTGCAGCACTTCACACTTCCATGGAAGCTCCATTTGCCATTTCCGTAACTGACCTATATCCCCTGCATCCTTTGACAACCTTCTTTATTATCCACAACTCCACCAATCTTTGTACTGTCTGCAAACTTACTAACACACCCATCTACATTTTCATCCAAGTCATTTACACATTTTAAGAGGTCAGAGTATGGATCCCAGTGGAACACCACTCGTCGTGAACCTCCAGCTGCTATCCTCTATGGGTAAGCCAATTCTGAATCCCCACAGCCAAGTCACCTTAGATCACATGTATAAGGTCAACCCTCTGCCTCAAACACTTCATGGAAAATAGCCCCAGCCTATTCAGCCTGTCCCTAGAGCTCAAACCCTCCAATCCTGGCAACATCCTTGTAAAGCTTTTCTGCACCTTTTCATGTTTAATGACATCTTTCCTACAAGAAGGAGACCAGAATTGAATGCTGTATTCTAAAAGTGACTTAAATCTATTGACTGTATAGGACAATGATTAAGTTTTAAGTTTGAACAGCAGAGCTCAAACATATCTAAGAAAACAACTTAAACTAAATGACTATATTAACTATCTGGGCAGTTAATTGATTAAATACTTACAAAGATGAACTTTTGACATACAAAAAGACAGACTGAGGCCACATTCAGGTTTTGATGAGCAGAACAAGTTCATATCAAGAGAAGAATAGTTTGTGGTAACTCAGGCTTCAAAAGATGGGAAGAGGGAAAAAAAAAGTTTTAGCAATTTAAAAGAAAAAGGAAAAGCCAGTGAAGTACGTCTATGTATCTCAGGGACAAAGAAATCACATCTGACGAATACAACAGAAACACCATGAGGGAATGCTTACAGCCCTGCAGTTAAGAAATAACCTTAAGAGTATAGGTGTGATACTTCACTGGAGTTGGAGTGTTTGTAAATGAAATTGCTGAGAATGGCTGAATTTTTCTTTGTTGGTTTTAAGATCTAAATTGTCATGTATAGTGTTTGCGTAACTTTATTACAAGAGCATTGGACATATTGACACGAGTCTGTCAATGATAAACCACCACACTTTCCAAATCTTGAAAATAAAAATTCTGATCTATCAAGCCAGGTTTCACTCAGATCAGACTTGTCTAGTATTGCCATTAACTGGGATCATAACAGTGGAAAGGCAACAAAAGAGGATAGTTTGGTCAAACAAAGGCTACCGAAAAAAAGTGTTAAAGAATGAGGGAGGGTAGTTATCCTGGTCACAGTGACATAGGATGCTATTTGTAACAATAACAGGGGCAGAAAAGCAAGCTATTAAAAGCATTGACTTGATCAGGCAGGAAACAACATACATACAAAAACCACTACTTTTATCACTGACATGCTAAGTTGCTGATTCAAATTTCCAATGTACCAGTTGGGATAAATTATTAATGCTAAACTTACATGCATCTTAAACATTTCAATTTAAGAAAAAATATACACAAGACATTTAGACATGAAAATTAGTACAGGTTGTAAATTATAATTTACAAGAATGTTGCCAGGGCAGGAAAATGACAGCTGAGGAAAGACTGGAGAAGCTAGGATTATTTTTCTTAAACAAAAGACGACTAAGGGAAGAGTTCATAAAAGGAGTACAAAATTATGAGAGATCAATTGGAAAGGTCAATCAGCAGCATGGATTTAGAAAAATAAAGGGATGCAAGGAAAAAATATTTACACCCAGGAGAATGGTGAATGCCCAGAATTTACAATGAAAACCATCAACTCATTTAAATAAACTGACACATGGATTTGCAAAAAGCACTGCAACCTGCAAGGCTATGGGACCAGTAATAGATAGTGGTTCAAATGGGCAGCTCATTTATTTTTCCCAGTAGCACAGACAATGGACTGAATGACCTCTCCCTGCACAATAATATCTGTGCCACAAATACCCAATGTGTCTGAACCCTGCAGACTGCAGTAGTTCAAGAGAACAGCTCACCAAAAGGGTAATAAAATGCTAATAATGCTTGCATCCTCCAAATGAAAAATTGCTTGAGATAATTAAAACTTTTTTAAAAACTCTTCCTGTCACAATGGTCAATCTTATATTTAGGTCAGAACAGTCTGATTAACTCCTACTTACATGCATGCTGAAGAATTTTCAGATCGATAGGAGCATTATCCTTGCATACAAAAGTTACAGCTTCTGGTTTTAGGATCTCACTCACGTCTGCACCCAAAAATGCTCTATGCCCTTGTGCATCAAAACAAAATCTCGAACTAATTCAGCAACCTTCACTGCTTTCGAGGAACAGAATTACACATCAACACTCAAAAAAAACCTTGTCTTAAGACAGTGATCCTCATATTAAATAGTCCATTAGTTCATATCTCCCACTATCCCAACCCAAAACGGGAAAAGCCTTTTAATAACCTCCCCAGTCATGTCCCCTCACTATCTTGTATTTCAGTAAAATCAATTTTCACTCTTCTGAACTCCAACAGGTTTAGAATTACCCAGTTCAACCATTTTTTGATAAGCCAAGCCCTTCACTCCAAGAGTGAGCAGAGTTGAACTGCTTTATAAAGAACATAAGAAATAGGAACTGGAGTAGGCCTTTCAACATGTCAAGACTGCCTTGCTATTCAAAATGATCAGCGCAAGGTCTCAACTGGTTTCCTGTCACATCATAGTCATCAACTCTGATATTTCAAAAATCTTAATTTGCCCTCACTAAATATTTTCAGTGATCTAGACTTCACAACTCTCTGGGATACAAAATTCTAGACATTCCCAGCCCTCTGGGAGAAGAAATTCTTTTGCATTTTTGTTACACAACAGGAAAACTTTTACTTAAAAACGCCCCCTAGTTCAAGACTCTCCATTAATGGAAAAGTCATAACATTTACCCATCAAGCCCCCTCACAATCTTGTTTGCTTCAATAAAGTTACCCCTCATTCTTCTAAACTTGAATGACTACAGGCCTAACCTGTTTCGTCAACTCCTCCCCACCCCCACCCCTCAGGAATCAGCCTAGTAAATCTTTTGGATTGCCTCCAATGCCAGCATATCCTTTTGTAAATATCAAAACTCCAGGTGCAGCCTCACCAACATCCTTTACAGTTGCAACAAGCATTTTTTTTTTAACTCCATGCCCCTAACAATAACGATCAAAATTTAATTACTTCCTTAATTATTTGTTGCACTGCCTAACATTCATGCAAAAGAACCCACAATCCCTATGCTCTGCCTTTTTTTTGGTGCCTGTCCATCTAAATAATAATCTGCCTTTGATTCTTCCTACTATAATAAATGGTCTTACACTTAAACAGCATCTGCCATGATTTCACCTACCCACCAATTAAGGGAAGTAAAATTTGGCCCTTATAGCTAAAGGAATTTTAAAATAGAGGGGCCTTTTGCAGGGTATTGCCGAGGCTGCACCTGGAATGTTGTATAGTTTTTGCCCACCCACTCAACGCTTCCATTTCCCCTTGCAGATCCCTTATATCATAACACACACCCCCCCACCTATTTTTATATGATCATTAAATTTGGACACATTATACTCTGCCCCTACAACTCAAAAATAGTAAATAACTGAGGCCCTACTGTCGCCCTGTTCTCCACACCCCGCCCCCCCCTTCTCAATCAAAGCAAAATGCTCAGAGATACCATATGGTTTTACATCCATCAATATTCCTGGAGGGAGAGAGAACGATCGCCCATTGCACAGGGACTCTAATTCCACGGTCTTCTCTTGAACAACAACTTTCTCAATGAATTATATAGTCATTTTCAGGGAGGAGCATCCAGATAAGGCAAAATACACATTGTAACAGTCACCCAATCAATCAGCAAGCATCAATAAAGATTAAGCCATCTGCTGTTACACAATGTTTGTTCCGATCTTTAACTGGCTTCACACAATGAATACCTTTCACCTTGTTAAACTGACCTTACATACTGAATGCTTCCAATATTGTTAAATGGCTCGACATAATGAATGTTTTTCCACCTTGTTTACCCATTACCCTTGCCTCCAGCATCCCATTGTTAACTGCAAGTTCTTATCTGATCTGAGTCATGCTCAGCTGAACCTCATTTTAAAAAATTCAAAACTTAACTCTTTCCCTGTCTGCTTATACTCTATACACATTCTCACTGGGTCTCATCCTTGTGCACTCCATTTCTTAAGTCTTTTCAATCTGAAAAATACCCATTAATCGAGACTATGCATTAATTAATCCTCAATCCATACTAATACATTATCCTCAATACCATGAACTCCTATCTTATGCATTAGCTTTCAACTGGGCACCTTATCAAACCGTTTGATATTGTTTTTCTGGGAGGCCACTATACAAATGCATAGCAAACTCCTGTTTAACATTAACATTCTTGAATAGATGGTGACATTAGTTTAACATTGAATTTCAATTAATGTTGCTTCGCATTGATTTCCTATTCTGAGGTCTGCCTGATCAAGACCTTCTGACCGTATGCTTCCACTCATGCTAGTTCTGAAGTCCTCTTGGCCTACTCTCTGGTTTCTACCCAAGCTGAGGCCCTCATCACTTCACAGCCAATCCAGTATCTGCCCTCAGTTCTTGACTTTAATGTCTCCAGCAGCCGCTGCTATTCGCTCCAATTCTGAACGCTCACTGAAGCTCTGGATTCCACCTAGTGGCTGAGGTTGGTAGTCTAAGTGGCTCTGTCTGCACCAACCAGGTCCTGCCACTAGATGGAGCCTTGTCAATTAAAACATCCATTTAGTGAGTCATTTCAATATTTACAGTACTGACCTTTATACAGATGCTTCTAATTTTAAATTGATGTTGGCATGCAGTAATGTACACCATTTCAAGATAATAAAGTGGTTTTATTGTGAAAAAAGGTTCTGAAATACCCAACTACACTGTTTTTACCTTTGGTGATTTAGTTTATTTCAGCTAGAAATACATTATACTGCACACAAATGTATGGTGCCTGCAATTTTTCCCCAAGCAAATGTATGAAGGAACAAAAACAAAGAAAATTCACAGCCCAGGAACAGGCCCTTCGGCCCTCCCAGCCTGAGTGAATCCAAATCCACTGTCTAAACCTGTTGCCCAACTCTAAGCATCTGTAGCCCTCTGCTCCCCACCTACTCATGCATCTATCCATATGTGTCTACCATGCCTGCCTCTACTACCTCTGCTGGCAACAAGTACTTGCCACGTATATCCCTCTTAAAAACTTTTCACCCCTTACCTCGTTATTGAATCCTTCACCCTTGGAAAAAGCTTATCTCTATCGACCCTTCATGATTTTGTAGACCTCAAATCAGGTTCCCCCTCAATTTCCTTTTGCCTAATGAAAACAATCCTAACCTACTCAACCTCTCTTCATAGCTAGCACCTTCCATACCAGGTAACATCCTCGTAAACCTTCTCTGCACCCTCTCTAAAGCGTCCACATTCTTTTGGTAATGTGGCGACCTGAGCTGTACATAGTATTCTAAATGTGGCCGAACCAACGTTGTGTACAATTTTAACATGACCTGCCAGCTCTTATACTCAATACCCGAAGGCAAGCATACCATATGCCTTCTTGACCACTATCCACCTGTGCAGCCACCTTCAAGGTACAATGGAACCTGAACTCCCAGAAAAGTTTTCCCAAGGCTCTTCCGTTTACTGTATAATTTGGTCTAGAATTAGGCTTCCCAAAATGCATCACCTCACATTTTCATGGATTGAACTCCATCTGCTACTTATCTGCCCAACTCTCCAGTCTATCTATATTCTCCTGTATTCTGACAGTCCCCTAGCTTTCTGCTACTTCACCAATCTTAGTGTCATCTGCAAACTTACTGATTAGACCAACAATGCCCTCTTCCAGATCATTTATGTATATCACAAACAACAGTGGTCCTAGCACTAATCCCTGTGGAACATCACTGGTCACCTTTCTTCATTTAGAGAAACTCCCTTCAACTACTACTGTCTCCTGTTGCTCAACCAGTTCCTTATCCACATAACTAGAACAACCTGCACACCATGTGACTACACTTTCTCCATTAGTTTATCATGGGGAACCTTATCAAAAACACCTTACTAAAGATAATATATGTGACATCTACAACCCTTCCTTCATCTATCAACTTGGTCACTTCCTCAAAAGAACTCTATTAAGTTGGTAAGGCATGATCTGCCCTGCACAAAACCATGTTGCCCATCTCTGATAAGTCCATTCTTTTCTAAATATAAATAGATTTTATCCGTCAGTACCTTCTCCAGCAACTTTCCCACCACTGACTTCAAGTTCACTGGTCTGTAGTTACCCAGAATATCCTACTACCCTTCTTGTACAGGGGGACATCATGAGGAAATCTCCAGTCCTCCAGCACCTCACCGGTGTTTAAGGATGCTACAAAGCTAATCAGTCAGTGCCCCAGCCATTTCCCCTCTCACCTCACTCAGCAACCTAGGATAGATTCCATCTAGTCCTGGGGATTTGTCCACCTTAATAGCCTACCTCTAGCCTACCCAACACATCTTCCCTACTTATGTCAACATGATCCAGAGTAATCAAATTCCTATCTCTAATCTCAACTTTCATCATGTCGCTCTCCTCAATGAACACTGATGCAAAGTATTCATTCAGAATCTCACCCATTCTCTCAGGTTCGACACACAGCCTTCCTTCATTATCCTTTAGTGGACCAATCCTTTCTCTGGTTACCTGCTTGCTTCTTATAAAAGAATAAAAGGCTTTGGGATTCTCCTTAATTCTGCTCACTAAAGCTATTTCATGACGCCTTTTAGCCCACTTGATTCCTCGTTTAACACTGGTCCTACTCTTCCAATATTCCTCCAGGGCCCACTCTGCTTAGCTGCCTGGACCTTATGTACACTTCCCATTCCCTCTTGGCTAATCATATGATTTGTCCTGTCATTCACAGTTCACAAATCTTGTCTTTCCTATTCTTTGCTTTCAACAGGACATGCCTATCCTGCACTATCTTTGGAAGCATCCCACATATCAAATGTAGTCTTCCCTTCAAACAACTGTGTCCAATCCACATTTTCCACCTCCTGCCTAATTGATAGATTTGGCCTTGACCGAGTATAATACTCTTCCCTTTGGACCACTCTTCTTTGTCTACAAGTATTCTAAAACTTACAGAATTGTGGTCATTGTTCCCAAAGAAATCCCCCACCACAACTTTGGCTCATTCCAACACCAGGTCCAATATGGCCCCTTCCCTCTTCAGACTATTGACATACTGCTCTAGAAAGCTCTTGGATGTTTCTTACAAATTCTGCCCTCTCCGGACCTCTGACACGAAGTGTATTCCAGTCAACGTTGGGAAAATTAAAATCTCCCATTACCACCACCCTGTTGCCTCTACATCTTTCCATAATCTATTTACCTATTTGTTTCTCTACTTCATGTTTACTGTTGGGAGGCTAGTAATACAGCCCCCAGAATGTAACTGCACCCTTATTTCTCAGTTCACCCATAATGCTGCACTACTCAAGCCCTCCATACTGTCCTCTTTTAGCACAGTTACGATATAATCCCTGACCAGTAACTCCTCCCCACTTTTTACTTCCCTCCCTGTCCCGTCTGAAGCATCTATATCCTGGAACGTTTAGTTACCAATCATGCCCTTCCGTCAACCAAGTCTCTGATTGTAATAACGTCATACTCTCAGGGACCAATCCAAGGAACTTAAGTTCATTCAATACTGATTTCAAAGGGAACCTACCATTTACTGAAATGAGCCTTCCAGGAAAACATTCATAAATTAATTTCTTACTGTACTCCAGCACCTTACCTACCAAGGCTTCAAAGCACTGGAGGGGTCACCTAGACAGCAGACGAAGTGTCTGGAAATTTCCCAGCTTGGCAAACATACCCACACCACAACTTGCCTACCAAGGTAGTGTCATAATACATGGGAATTTTTTCTTCCATCCTGACAAAGATCATTCCTTATTTCAGGATTTGGAGATGCCAGTGTTGGACTGGGGTGTACAAAGACACCAGGTTATAGTCCAATAGGTTTAATTGGAAGCACCAGCTTTCAGAGCACTGCTCCTTCATCAGGTGGTTGTGGAGTACACAATTGTAAGACTCAGAATTTATAGCAAATGTTTACAGTGTGATGTAACTGAAATAACACATTGAAAAATACCTTGATTGTTTGTTAAGTCTCTCATCTGTTAGTTTCACTTCTTTCATATGTAAATCACAAAACGTTTTTTAAAAGTTACATTCTCAGGTTAACTTTAACAATTGGTGTCAGCTCAGATAATATGTTGAAGGTGTTAGCCTCCAGTGTGCTGTTGTCCATGTCATAACGTTTAGACTGAGTCTAATCTAAAAAAATGAGTTAACAGAGTCTGACATGGATTCATGCAGTTTTTGAGCAAAGTACAATGTAACTCTTGGGGTGGGGAGGTGGGGGGAGGGGGGGGGGGGGGGGGGGGGGAGAAGAGAAGAGAAACCCACATTGCTAATTGACAGAGCAGTGACTCTGCAGTTAGTGCCTTTGCTGTTGAACTCATGAATCGCTGAACATCGGAGTGCATCTGGGAAAATTTAAAAAACAGACATTTACAACTGATCTTGGAGAAAACTATTTGGGAGACATCATAGCACAGAAACAGATAAGTAGATTTTAAACGTGGCCTTACAATAAGTCTGCAGTAGTCAGTAGAGTGTTTTTTTCCTGATTATTTGCTTTATAGAGTTAGGTCTCTTGATTAAATTTAAAATATAAGCCATACTATTAATTTAACCTGGAGCAGTGTTTTGTAGAGGAATAAGAGTGCTATTTTCTGGATCTGTAGATTGAAAGAAATAAAAATGGCTTTTAGCCAATACAGTCACATGGATGGATTAACTCCAGGAAAGGTAAGAGAGGTGGACAGGTAGTGCAGGAGGAGTCTTCTGTGGCTCTCCAATTTCAAGCAACTATGCTGTTTTGGAAAATGTAGGGAGTGATGGGTTCCAGAGGAACGTAGCACAAACAGCCAAGTTTCTGGTAGAGACAGGCTCTGACGTAATGAGGTACGTCGGGTTCCAAGCGATTTATTGTGTAAGAGGACTCTAGTCAGAGGTACAGACAGACGTTTCTGCAGCCCGCAGGAAAAAATCAGAATGGTATATTGCTTCCCTGGTGCCAGGATCAATGATGTCTCAGACGGTGCAGAATGCTCTCAAGGGGGAAGAGGGTCCAGCAGGAGGTCATTGCACACATTGGAACTAATGACATAGGAAGGGAAAATATTGAGATTCTGAAGGGAGATTACAGAGAGTTAGGCAGGAATTTAAAAAGGTCTCAAGAGTAGTAATATCTGGATTACTCCCGATGCTATGAGCTAGTGAGGGCAGGAATAGGAGGATAGAGCAGATGAATGCGTGGCTGAAGAGCTGGTTTATGGGAGAAGGATTCACATTTTTGGATCATTGGAAGCTTTTTGGTGTAGAAGTGACCTGTACAAGGAGGACAGATTGCACCTAAATTGAAAGGGGACTAATAAGCTGGCAGGGAGATTTGCTAGGAGAAAGTGAGGACTGCAGATGCTGGAGATCAGAGCTGAAAAATGTGTTGCTGGAGAAGCGCAGGTCAGGCAGCATCCAAGGAGCAGGAGAATCGACATTTCGGGCATAAGCCCTTCTTCAGGAATGCCCAAAACGTCGATTCTCCTGCTCCTTGGATGTTGCCTGACCTGCTGCGCTTTCCCAGCAACACATTTTTCAGGGAGATTTGCTAGTGCTGCTTAGGAAGAATTAAACTAGTAAGAGGGGGTGGGTGGATGGGAGGGAGGGACCCAGGGAGGTAGTGAGGAAAGAGATCAACCCGAGACTCGTACAGTTGAGAACAAAAGGCGAGTCAAAAACACACACACACAAAGTCAGGGCAGGCCGGGACAAAAGTAGAGAACAAGGTAGGACTGATAAGTTAAACTGCATTTCAATGCAACAGGCCTAACAGGGAAGGCAGATGAACTCAGGGCATGGTTAGGAACATGGGACTGGGATCATAGCAATTACAGAAACATGGCTCAGGGATGGACAGAACTGGCAGCTTAATGTTCCAGGATAAAATGCTACAGGAAGGACAGAAAGGGAGGCAAGAGAGGAGGGGGAGTGATATTTTTGATAAGGGATGAGGGAGGATATTTCCAGAAATATATCCAAGGGAGTTATTTGGGTGAAACTGAGAAATAAGAAACCTAATTGGGATTGTATTATCGACCCCCTAATAGTAAGAGAGAAATTGAGAAACAAACTTGTAAGGAGATCTCAGCTATCTCTAAGAATAATAGGGTGGTTATGGTAGGGGATTTTAACTTTCCAAACATAGACTGGGACTGCCATAGTGTTAAGGGTTTAGATGGAGAGGAATTTGTTATGTACAAGAAAATTTTGATTCACAATGTGGATGTACCTACTAAGAAAAGGTGCAAAACTTGACCTACTCTTGGGAAATAAGGCAGGGCAGGTGACTGAGGTGTCAGTGGGGGAGCACTTTGGGGCCAGTGACCATAATTCTATTAGTTTTAAAATAGTGATGGAAAAGGATAGACCAGATCTAAAAGATGAAGTTCTAAACTGAAGAAAGGCCAATTTTGACAGCATTAGGCAAGAACTTTCAAAAGCTGACTGGGGGCAGATGTTCGCAGGTAAAGGGATGGCTGGAAAATGGGAAGCCTTCAGAAACGAGCTAACTAGAGTACAGAGACAGTAATATTCCTGTTAGGGTGAAAGGAAAGGCTGATAGGTATAGACTAAAGACATTGAGGGTTTCGTTAAGAAAAAGGAGGAAGCATGTGTCAGGTATAGACAGGATAGATCAAGTGAATCCTTTGAAGAGTATAAAGGATGTAGGAGTATACTTAAAAAGGAAATCAGGAGGGCAAAAAGGGGACATGAAGTAGCTTTGGAAAATAGAGTTAAGGAGAATTCAAAGGGCTTTACAAATACATCAAGGACAAAAGGGTAACTAGGGAGAGAATAGGGCCCCTCAAAGATCAGCAAGGCAGCCTGTGTGTGGAGTCACAGGGGATGGTGATATCAAACGAGTATTTTGCATCAGTGTTTACTGTGGAAAAGGACATGGAAGATATAGAATGCGAGGAAATAAATGGTGACATCTCTGTAATATGGACATTTTTCATGGAGGAAGTGTTGAATTTCTTGAAATGCATAAAGATGGATAAATCCCCAGGGTTGATCAGGTGTACCCTAGAACTCTGTGGGAAGATAGAGAAGTGATTGCTGGGCTCATTGCTGAGATATCTGTATGATCGATAGTCACAGATGACGTGCCAGATGACTGGAGGTTGGCTAATGTGGTGCCACTGTTTACAAAAGGTGGTAAGGACAAGCCAGGGAACTACAGACTGGTGAGCCTGATGTTGGTGCTGGGCAAGTTGTTGCTGAGGAAATCCTGTCCCTCAGGATTCACATACATTGGGAAAGGCAAGGACTGATTAGGGATAGTCAACGTGGCTTTGTGCGTGGGATATCATGTCTCCCAAACCTGATAGAGTTTTTTGAGGAAGTAACAGAGAGGATTGATGAGGGCAGAACGGTAGATGTGATCTATATGAACTTCAGTAAGGCGTTCAACAAGGTTCCACATGGGAGACTGGCTAGCAAGGTTAGATCTCACGGAATTCAGGGAGAACTAGCTCAAACTAGACAGAGGGTGGTGGAGGGCTATTTTCCAGACTGGATGCCTGTGTCTAGTGGAGTGCCTCAAAGATCATTGCTGGGTCTACTACTTTTCTTCATTTATTTAAATGATTTGGACGTGAACACAAGAGGTATAGCTAGTAGGTTTGCAGATGACACCAAAAGTGGAGGTGTAGCAGACAGCGAAGGAGGTTACCTCAGATTACAACGGGATACTGAGCAGATGGGCTAATGGGCTGAGGTGGGAGATGGAGTTTAATTTAGATAAATGTGAGGTGCTGCATTTTGGAAAAGCAAATCTTAACAGAACCTATCCACTTAATGAAACAGACCTTGAAGTGTAGTTTCATAGCTCTTTGAATGTGGAGTCGCAGGTAGATCATATAATGAAGAAAGCGTTCCTTTATTGGTCAGAGTATCGAGTACATGAGTTGGGAGGTCATGTTATGCCTGTACAGGACATTGGTTAGGCCACTGTTGGAATAATGCATGCAATTCTGGTCTCCTTCCTATCATAAAGACGTTGTGAAACAGGAAAGGGTTCAGAAAAGATTTACAAGGATGTTGCCAGAGTTGGAGAATTTGAGTCCAGGGAGAGGTTGACTAGGCTGGGGCTGTTTTACCTGGAGCATCAGAGATGGAGGGGTGTCCTTATAGAGGTTTATAAAATCATGAGGGGCATAGATAGGATAAATAGGAAAAGTCTTTTCCCTGGGATGGGGGAGTCCAGAACTAGAGGGCATAGGTTTAGGATGAGGGGAAAGATATATAAAAAAAAGAGACCGTAGGGGGAACTTTTTCACTCAGGGTGGTACGTGTATGGAATGAGCTGCCAGAGGAAGTGGTAGAGGCTAGTACAATTGCAACATTTAAAAGGCCTCTAGATGCGTATATGAATGGGAAGGGTTTGGAGGGATATGGGCTGGGTGCTGACAGGTGGGACTAGATTGGGTTGGGATATCTGGTCGGCATGGACGAGTTGGACCGAAGGGTCTGTTTCCGTGCTGTACACCTCTATGACTACTATGTCTAAGACATTGGGGCCTGAAACCGCATCAGGTAGAAGTTTAACTTTATAAGAATACCTGATCTGACTGATACCATTCTAAGACGCTGTTCCTCTTGAGATGCAAGGCTGGACTGAGCCTTCTGACTTCCTGCTGCATTGCGCCGTGCCACTTAAGTTACCATATTTCAACTGAAAGGGTGCAGACATTACGTTTGAAACATTTTCTAACAAAGGTCCTACCAAACCTAACCTGTTTTAAAATTAATTCCTAGAGGAATCAATGCTTTGTTTAAAGTCAGTTCACTTAAAGTTGCAATTTTCAGGAACACAATCAACTTTAACTGAGGCTTTCTTGTAATGGTAATGAAATCTTTGAAACTTAGCAGAGCATGATAGATATAAAGATGGGCATGTTGCATGTAAGCCAATTGGAAAATATGGGTATTATCATTGGATAATATATCTAATCCTTAATCTCAAAGAAATTACAAAGTCAAAAGAATTAATCAAAAACCCAAAATGGAAAACCATTTGAAGATGCAAACTAGATTTGACTGGTCTATTTAAATATACCACATTTTGTGACTGAGATTCAAGGCAACAGCACGCTACTACCTTTCCAAGTGCATATAGGGATGCTTAATAAGTGCTGGCCCAGCCATGTAAATGACATGTTTTAAAAAATTTCAGATCCCACAATAAGTTGCATACTGCAGCTGGTTTCATAAGCAATTGATAATACCCACGCGGGATTTTTTTTGTTAAAAAATTCGTTCACGGCAGGTCAACATTGCTGGCATTTATTTCTCATCCCCAAATCACCCAGAAAGCAGTTAAAAGTCAACAACATAGATTCGAGGTGTTCTCAGAATTATGGCCCTTCATATGTTTTTCCTGAATGATGGTCTCCCAGGTGTTGACATCTACATTGAAGGTATCCCTCAACAAATACAAAGAGTCTTTGAAACACTTCCTTTATCCCTCCTCTCCTTAGTCCCTTCCTTGAGTTGTGTGAAGATGATTTGCTCTGCTAGTCAGAACTTGGGCATCCTAAGTAAGTGACTGGCCCAGCAGAGTTGATTTCAGATGATCATGGCTTTGGTATTGGTACTATTGGCTGCTTCAAGTACGCTGATGTTTGTATGCCTGTACTCGCAGGTGATGTGGAGAATTCATCTCAAACAGCATTTGGTACCTCTCAAGGGTCTTGCGGAGGCACCTAAAATCCAAGTTTCAGAACCTGATAGAAGAGTCGAAAGGACAACAGTCTTTTACACCAAGATCTTGGTATTATGTTAACTATTTAATGACTGACAAATAATGAGAATAGGGACACTTCCTCATCCAAAAGCCTGTATGCGTTGTTTCAGAAAAAGGTTTTCACAAAACAAAATACTGTGGCCTACAACGGTCAACTGCAGTAGTCAGTTAACATAAAATGTATGCAATATAGCAGTTGCTGCAAGCTTAGTTTGGGTTTCAGCAGGGAAAGTTGGCTCATGATCTCACTGCAACTTTGGTTCAAACATGGACGAAAGAGCTAAATTCTAGACATAAGGAGACACTAACTGCCATTGACAACAAGCAAGTGTTTGACCAGGTATGGAATCATGAACCGCAGTAAAACTGGAATAAATGGGAATCAGTAGAAATCTGTGCTCGATAGGATTTCATCTAAAAGATGATCGCCAATCACACTAAGATAGATCATCCCAATCATAGGACATCACTGCAGCAGCTCCTCTGATTAATGTTCTAGGCCCAATCACCTTCAGCTGTTTCAACGACAAAGTGGAAAACATATTTATGAACAATGTGAGACTGGAATACAGAATTGCTTGGACAATTTGATTGAAGAGGCTTTATCATGTGATTTCTTGGAAACAAGTCAAAGTCAAACAGAACTGTGGATCATCTGCTGTTTGCCAGAAAAGCTGGCAATTTTTGGGAGAAAGAGTCTAATTAGGATTGTTGAGAACTGATACGGGTGGATTTTATTGCTTATTTGTTGGACAGAGACTTTGCACTGCTTGTTGCATGTAACCCGAAATGACAGGAAGAACAGTCCCAAACACTTCAGCACACTCATCAATATCAAGACCTTTGAACTGAAATTGCTTTCTCAATTCAGAGACATCAAGCTGAACAACTGTTGAACAAGGCTGGAACTGAAAGCAGCACTCTGTCTCAGGCAGTAAGACAGAAGCTCTCAGTAAAACCAGCCAAAGGGTCTGAAGTATTTGCAAAACCAGGTAAAGTTAGGCTCAGAGATCCTAACTGGTTTCCACCTAAAACGGAAATCTGGACTAAATATTCCATCATTCCATAACAGTCCACAACTGTATTACCAAAAGGGAACCGAAGAAACTGCACAACAGTTTTATCTTCTGAATTCCAGGACATGGGTATTGTTACATTTTTGTCTACTTTTTCTCGCTACCATATTGCTGCAGAGCAGTGCTGTTTTATGAATATGCTTTGGATCAAGGGCTTTAGTATAATTCAGTAGTTTAGTTGATACCTTTCAGCCAAATGGCAAAACTGGTTTGTTTATAACAAAAGTTATGAGTTAACTGGAGAAACATGGTGAAAGTTTCCTCTTTCCAAATAGTATCAAGAGAAACAAATTGGCCATTTTAGGGACTAAGGCGCTCACATTTCTGGAACAGCTCTGGTAGGGCTTGATTACCAGTGTACTACTCCTGTCAGTTCTAACATGTTCCCTCTATCATGAGGTCAGAAGGAAGGACACTCAAATAATTGCACAATTTTAAGCACCATTCAAGTTCTCTGAAGCAGTTAGTGGCCATGTAGCAAGACCATATGACATCCAGGTTGACCTGATGAGTGCAATGACACAGTCACATCATAAGTGCCAAACAACAACCACTGCCAACAAAAGAGCCTAACCATCACCGCTTGATGATCAATGGTATTGCTAACAAGAGTCCTACTATCAACATTTTAGAGTTACCTACAAGAGCATATTAGAGCCCAAGTGTTCTGCAACAAATAACTCATCTTGTCTTTCCAGTGCTTGTCCACCACCATCAAGGTAGAATTGAGGAGTCTGAAGGCATGCTTTCCACTTGTCTTGATGGCTGCAGCTCCAATTACTTGAAGTTCAACTCCATCCACGACAAAGCACCTTGATCAGCATCCAATCTACCACATTCAACATTTGCTCATTTCACAGACAGCGATGCATGCCATCGAGAAAATACACTGCAATAACAAGGTTCAGTAGCACATTCCAAACACACCAAATTTACCAGCTAGCAGGACAAAAGCAGAAGCATTAGAACTACAGATGGGTGCACCACCACTCGCACTATCCCCTCAAGGTCCCTCACCATCTGGAATTTAAACTACAATCACTGTTTCTACACTGTCCTGGGATCAAATCATTGAACTTCCATTATGAATTGCAACAATTCAAGCATTCAAGCAGGCAGCTCACTACCACTTTCTCCAGGTGAATTAGGAATAAGCAACAATGTTGACCTAGCCAGCATTGTCCACTTCTCAATTTAAAAACTGTAAAACTGTTAAAAACCACATCGGAAGTTGGCTATGTTGGTTATGTTATGCTGCAACTTTAGTCAGATCATTTCAAAAATTGTTTGCAATCCAACTTACACTGATAAACAAGACAGAATAGGAAGACAAACAGAAATAGCTTCTTCAATCCTCAGGACTGTTTAAGCATTTTATTTACACAACTTTATTTATGTTTTCTCAGTTTCATCAATTTAAACTTAGCTAGTTTCACAGTCCTCGAAAGGCAATGTGCCAGATTTCACCACTGTTGAAACGAGAAAAGTTTATTTTAATTCACTCTTTAGGAGTCACTGGCTGGACCAACATTCATGAGTCCACCCATGAATCCAGGACGGTTCTCGGCAGCACTTTTACTCACTGTAAACAAAAGATGTGATCAGTGTTAGACACTTTGATGTAATATTTCTGTCGGGACTCGAGACCTACTTCGGAAATCTGAATAATTGGTATTCAGATAATCAACGTTCCCCCATATACTGCTGCCATCGACTGTCAGCAGAATAGCACCACATCCATGAACAAGGGTGGTGTCAAGCTTCTGAGATCAATCTCGATAACCTGCTTCGAGTCTAGATTTTTTTCAACAGTGGAAATAGTTTATCTACCTGATCATTCTAAAAAGGCTGATGTCACACCTCATCCACACCGATATATGCAAAAGGAGTCAAGCAGAGCTGTATTATCACACCAATGCTCTTCTCCATCTTCCTCATCAGAGCACTCTACCCCATCTCCATAAAGCTCCTCACTGGAATGGAGCCAATGTGCAGAACAAATAATGAAGTGTTCAACCTTCGCCGCATCAGAGCCAGAACCAACTCTTCCTGACAGACATTGAAATCCCTGAACACCCACATTACAGCTTGTGCCACAACCTCTGAGAATTTGTATAGGGTATACAGGCAGGGAAAGAGTTAAGTTTAGAGTTTTGGGAAACAAGCGGATCAGCTGAGCATGACTCAGAGTCAGAGATGTACAGCATGGAACTGGACCCGTCGGTCCAACTTGTCCATACCGACCAGATATCCTCTTAAATGACGAAAAGTAGTGGACACAGCACTGATCCTTGTGGCACTCCATTGGTCACAGGCCTCCAGTTTGAAAAACAGCTCTCCACCACCAGCCTTCTACCTTTGAGCCAGTTGTATCCAAATGGCTAGTTCTCCCTGTATTCCATGAGAATCAAACCTTGTTAACCAGTCTCCCATGGGGAAACCTTGTCAAATGCCTTACTGAAGTCCATATAGATCACATTTACTGCTCTGCCCTCAATCCTCTTTGTTACTTTTTCAAAAAGTTCAATGAAGTTTTGAGACACGATTTCCCACAAACAAAGCCACGTTGACTATCCATAATCACTCCTTGCATTCCAAATACACGTACATCTTGTCCCTCAGGATTCTCTCCAACAACATGCCCACCACTGACATCAGGCTCACTGGATTATAATTCCCTGGCTTGTCCTTACCACCTTTTTTGAGGAGTCTTCCAGCACATACCTGTGACTATTGATGATACACTTATCTCAGTAGGAGGACCAGCAATCACTTCCCTAATTACCCAGAGTTCTTGGGTACACCTGATCAAGTCCTGGGGATTTCTCCACTTTTATGCATTTCAAGACATCTGCCACTTCCTCCTCTGTAATATGGCCATATTTCAAGATGTCACCACCTATTTCCCTACATTCTACACCTACGTCCTTTTTTCACAGTAAATACAGATGCAAAATACACATTTAGCATCTCCCCATCTCCTGCGGCTCCACACAAAGGCTGCCTTGCTGATCTTTGAAGGGCCCTATTCTCTCCCTAGTTACCCTTTTGTCCTTGAGGTATTTGTAAAAATCCTTTGAATTCTTCTTAACTATTTGCCAAAGCTATCTTGTCCCCTTTTTGCCCTCCCGATTTCCCTCAAGTATACTCCTACTGCCTTTATACTCTAAAGATTCACTCGATCTATCCTGCCTATCCTTCCTTTTTCTTAACCAAAACCTCAATTTCTTTAGTCATCCAACATTCTCTATACCTACCAGCCTTTCCTTTCACACTTGCAGGAATATTACTGTCTCTGGACTCTCGTTAGCTTGTTTCTGAAGGCTTCCCATTTTCCAGCCATCCCTTTACCTGCAAACATCTGCCCCCAATCAGCTTTTGAAAGTTCTTGCCGAATGCAGTCAAAATTGGCCTTCCTCCAATTTAGAACTTTAACGTTTAGATCTGGTCTATCCTTTTCCATCACTATTTTAAGCTAATAGAATTATGATCGTTGGCCCCAAAATGCTCCCCCACTGATACCTCAGTCACCTACCCTGCCCTATTTCCCAGGAGTAGGGAAAGTTTTGCACCTTCTCTAGTGGGTACATCCACATACTGAATCAGAAAATTTTCTTGTACACACATTAAATTCCTCTCCATTTAAACCCTTAACAATATGAGCAGTCCCAGTCTAATGTTTGGAAAGTTAAAATCACCTACCATTACCACTATTATTCTTACACACAACTGAGATCTCCTTACAAATTTGTTTCTCTATTTCCCTGTTAGGGGGACTATAATATAACCCCAATAAAAGCAATCATTCCTTCATGTCTCAGTTTCACCCAAATAACTTCCTGGGAGATGTTTTTCTGGGAACATCCTCCCTCAGTACAGCTGTATTGCTGTCCCTTATCAAAAAGGCCACTCCCCCTCCTCTCTTGCCTCCCTTTCTATCCTTCCTGTCATATATTTGTATCCTAGAACATTAAGCTGCCAGTCTTGTCCATCCCTGAGCCATGTTTCTATAATTGCTATGATATCCCAGTCCTATGTTCCCAACCATGCCCTGATCAGATAAGAACTTGCAGTTATCAATGGGGTGTGGAGGCAAGGGTACTGGGTTAACATGGTGGAAAAGCAGTCATTATGTACAGCCATTTAATATTGCAAGCATTCAGTATGGAAGGTCAGTTTAACAGGGTGAAAAGTATTCATTATGTGAAGTCAGTTATTCATTATTAACAGTAGATGGCTTAATCTTTACAATTGACACTCACTGATTGTAACGGTCACCCAATATGTATGTTGCCTTATCTGGATGTTCCTCCCTATAAAAGATTTTAAACCTTGGCCTCTCTCGATATTCTTGTTCGCTGGAGACAGACCCCTTGTTCAATCGCTTTGTCCTATGGGGATTCCTCGAACGGTAATTAGTTCAGTCAAGAGAGATAGTTTCACTAGCATACTAACAGGCAGAGGTTCAAGCCCTCTGCACTGCATTGTGGGGAGGGGTTGTTGTTGAGATTCAAGTCCTCTGCGTGGTACTGGAGTTCAAGTCTCCTGCGTGAGTCTGGTTGAGGTTAGCATCCTCTGCACAGTACTGGGGCTAAAGTCCCCTGGGGAGGTTTGATTGAGGTTCAAGTCCGGTGTACTGTGCGGAGGTTTGAGCTTTGTGTTTAATTGGGGTTCGAGCACCCATGAGAAGTAAAGTGAGAAAGTGGTTAAAGTCCCTTTGAGGCTGAGTCAAGTTCTGGGGGAAAGTGCGAGATTTCGATTGCAGTGTCATGTGGTCTGCTGCGAGGGCTCTTTTTAAAAGTATAATTTCACTGAGAGGATGCAAAAAAAAACAGGAAATGCTGAAATTAAGGTTTATTAATACGTGGGTTGAAAAAAGAAAGTTTCAATGTAAATTGTGCCATGCTGGGAGTGTTTGATGTTTAAAAATTTTGGTTTGTTAAAATATTGGCTCAGAAACTTCTTTTAAGTAACTGCTTTGCAATGTTTGAATCAGAGTCTCAACTAATTGATTGAGTGTCTTGAGCCCCTGAGGTGTTGAAATTCTACAACGCCTGTTAAAAAACTTGGGTCAGTGGTCATGCTTTAGCCAGCTGCTGTGTTTTAATGCAATGTTCACAAAAAGAAGCGTGCATTTTGAGTTTGATGTTTTGCTAAGATTTTAGAGAATATTACAACTCGAGGCGGAGCTGTTTCAGTTCTGTTAATTATTGTTTAGACTTCACTGGCTCCCTTCATATTGCAAATTCAAAAAATGTTGAGGTCTGCAAAATTTGCCACCGTAATTTCAACTGTTTTATTTGGAAAGTTTCATTTGGAGAACATATTTTAAAATATTCAGCATTTGTTTCCCATAACTATTTGAGATCCTGTGGAGATTGGAGGGGTGCTAAACAAATATTTCTCATTGGTTTTCACGCAGGAAAAGGAGAATATTGAGGAGGAGAAGAATGAGATAGGAGATATTAGACTAGAAAGGATCGAGGTTAGTAAGGAAGAGGTGTTATCAATTCTAGAAAGTAGATAAGTCTCCAGGGCTGGATGAGATTTATCTGAAGATTCTCTGGGAAGCTAGGGAGGTGTGTTGGAGCCTTTGGCTTTGATCTTTGAGTCATCATCGTCTACAGGTTTAGTACCAGAGGACTGGAGGATTGCCAATGTTGAACCCTTTTCAAGGGCAGTAGAGATTCATGCAGTTTTTGAGCTCAGAGTTCTACATGAATGCAAGCAGTTTGAATTTATGTAAAACTCCATCATCTCACTTTTTAGATTGATTCTATCTAAACATCATGGTATAGACAGAGAACACAGGGGACCAACACCTTCAATATATTGTCTAGCTATCATCATTGTTAACAGCTAACCCCAGAATGCAACTTTTAAAAAATAAAGGATTTGTGATTTACACATGAAAGAAGTGAAACTATCACTGTATTCTAACAGATGAAAAGCTTAACAGACAGACAATGTATAATTTCAGTTACATCACTGTAAATTTTTGCTATAAATTCTGTGTTAGGATTGAGCCCTCCACTATCACTTGATGGAGCGTTGCTCCGAAAGCTAGTGTGCTTCCAATTAAACCTCTTGGACTATAACCTGGTGTTGTGTGATTTTTAATTTTGTACAAGACGAGAGGATTAGATAGGGTAGACAGTGAAAGTATTTTTTCTAGGATGATGACATCAGCTTGTATGAGGGGGCATAGCTACAGATTGAGGGGTGATAGATTTAAGACAGATGTCAGAGGCAGGTTCTTTACTCAGAGTGATATGGGCATGGAATGCCCTACCTGCTAATGTAGTTAACTCAGCCACATTAGGGAGATTTAAACAATCCTTGGATAAGCACATGGATGATGGGATAGTATAGGGGGATGGGCTTAGATTAGCTTGCAGGTCGGTGCAACATTAAGGGCTGAAGAGCCTGTTCTGCAGTGTATTGTTCTGTGTTCTATGAGAGAGGAAATGCAAAGATACTTTCAGAGGCTAACAATCTCTAGAGTTTCTCCATTCACAGGTAAAGCACGTCTTTGGACCACCGCCCACCCCTCCACAGCCTGACCCAGTCAGCCAAGTCATGAAGTCAAAAAGTGAAGAAATTAACAGTGAAGGGGAGGTCGGTACACATTTTGTCAGTGGCCTTCCTATGGACATTCAATCATTTAAGAGATATGAAGGTTCACTGATCAAGCCAACATCACAAC
Source organism: Chiloscyllium plagiosum (assembly GCF_004010195.1). Taxonomy (NCBI): domain Eukaryota; kingdom Metazoa; phylum Chordata; class Chondrichthyes; order Orectolobiformes; family Hemiscylliidae; genus Chiloscyllium; species Chiloscyllium plagiosum. Next base: position 11,361,420 of record NC_057737.1, on the reverse strand, counting down.
AGCCAGTTGGCTTTGTTACATTTAACAGCAGAGGAGGAACAGAAGCAGCAAAGAATGCTGCATTCACCTAGCCTGCTGCTGCTGCACTGCATACACTGATGCGCTGGTATCCTCCATCTGAAGGATAAACATCTTGTCAGTTTTGTGAAGTATTTAACTGCCCTTATCCAAGAAATCAGAACTCTCCATGGAGTGATGCACAAGGACAGACTGAATTTTGTTTTCAGGTTGAACTTTACTGAAGGAGATTTGGGAGAACTGGCTCGTTTCCACTCAACTTGGAAGGGATGGAGTGGTCACTAAGGACTGTGGATTTAAGAACTTTACTGGTGCATTTCCCCCCCCCCCCCCCCGAGAGGATTCTTCAAATTGTATTTACTGTAACAGACTAGTAATTTTTGTTGTTATAATCACTGCATGTTATGTATCAATAACTTGCTTAAATACTGGACTATAGTTACATTGTTTGCTCTCTTCCCTTTTAATATGAAAGATGCTAATATCTATAATGCCAACGTCCCACTCTTCAAATTCCACTCACTGCCCAGATCCCACTGTCCAGGATTACTATTGTTTGTACATGAAATAAACTAAACTACTCTCCAAACTCCATGAGTCAGATCTCAGCTCTGCCCTCTACAACTGGATCCTCAACTTCCTGACCCTATAGACCATAGTGAGCATAGAAACAGCACCTCCTCCACAAGTGTCATCCAGCAAGGATGCATACTCAGCACCCTACTGTACACTCATGGCAGTGGCCAAGCTTTGTCCGATCACTACACGTTTGCTAATGACACCACTGTTATAGGCCAGATGTTGAACAATGAGGAGACCAAATACGTGGTGTCATTGTGCAAAGATAACAACTCTCCCACAATGTCAGCAAAACCAAGGAGCAACTTCAGGAGGGAAAAAAACACACCCCTAACTACATTAACAGAGCAGAGGTGGAGAAGGTCCAGAGCGTCAAGCTCCTAGGAGCGACGATAACCAAATCTGTCCTGGACCACCCTGTAGATGCGATGATCAAGGCAGCATGGCCTCCTGAGGAAGAACAGGTGTTAATGAAATTTGGCAAGTCCATGAGGACCCTCACACCTTTTATGGACATACCACATAAAGCATTCTATCTGGATACACAGTTTGGAACGGCAACTCCTCTGCCCAGGACTGTGAAAAACTACAGAAAGTTGTGAACATAACCCAGACCATCACGTAAGACAACCTCCCATCCATCGACTCCATCTACACTTCTCGTTGCCTCAAAAGTAGCCACCAGTCCCACCCCAGTTAGAATCTCTCCCAACCTATCCTGTCAGGCAGGAAATACAAAAGCTAAAAACACATGTACCAACAGATTCAAGAGCAGCTTCTTCCCCTGCTGTTATTAGCCTGCTGAATGTACCTCTATTTCAAATCTAATGTAGATTTTCCTTTTGTACTCATGTGTAGCCATAATTTTGTATGCCTCATTGTTCAATCACCCTATACTGTATATTATGACCTGCCTGCACACAAAACAAATTTCACTGTACTTAGTACTTGGCAATAAAATCAAATATTTAGTGAGCTTTCCACTTCTACAATCATTCTCTCAATTTGCCTCCGCCTCATTCATATTTATGCCTACATTTGATAATGTTCTTCTTGCTCTCCAGAAACAGTTCCTTGAAATGTTATTTCTTTGCTGGAAGTGAGACATTACATAAAAGGCATTTCATAAGACAATCTTATTCATAAATGCAAAGAACTTAGCATTAGTTAAGGCTCAGGTGCCCATTGTCTAATCAATCATATTCAATGGATGTTGATTTCAGTTTGTTAGCTAAAGGTACGAAAGTGAAACACTGCCCTTTGATTGCTTCTGATCATTTGGGAAATTAATCTTTTTAATAAAAACAAAATCAATGATCACAAGGATCACATCAAATATTTTAAATCTGTTAAGGAAAAAAGACGTACATATTAGGAGTGAATAGTATGACGAGCTCTGATTAATCAGTTTAAACAAAGCCCTAACCAAATTCTTCGCATCCATTTCTAAAATTATTGAGATCACTTGTTAGACTGGGTCTAAAAACCTTGAACAGTTTGTTTTTTTAAAAAAATTATCCTTTATCCATTTTCATACTTTGACCAGAGACCATTAATTTGTCACCATATAGAATAATAAATCTGCGTCAACTTTCAAGGTGAACCTTTTCAAATAGGATCAGGACAACAACCATATGGCATTCTGACACGATTACTAATTAAGCAGGATTCCCCACAAGGGCATGTGCTTAAGATCTGAAAGCGTTTGAGGATGAGCTTAACTGAACTGATATGTAGCATTACTTTTATAGTATTTTTGCATTTACTCAGCTCCTAAAGGTTGTTATTTTCAAGTGACTATTTTAAAATTGCAATGTTTAAGATTGAAATCAAAATCAAAATCAACGTGACTTTAAAAGAATAAAAATCCTTCTAAAAGGCAATTGCCTGATGTTTAAATGGTAACTTTCAAGTGGTTACTTTAGTAGAAACCTCCCATTGAACTTTATTCAAAACTAAACCAGTGTTTGAAAATTGAAGTTACATCCTCCAAGACTGCTATGAAAGAAATTCAAAGATTAAAACAGGAAATCAAGAATCAACCCAGGCACAGAATACAAAAAGCACACAAGTTAACCTTGCAAAGTCCTCAAAAACATGGGAGAGCTAATCCATAAATTTGTGAAGCAATAACTTGATATGATCAAGAAAATGGCTATCTTCTTGCAATTGTCCCAAACTCCATTACCATCACTGGCTATGTTCTGCACTACCACCAGAGCAGACTATCCAAACAGTGGCTAAAAACAAAAAATAAAGCAGCTCTGGGCCCAACAATATCTGCACAAAACAATCACAGAACTACTACTATTCAGCCCACTGCATCTGCACTGGCTCTCCAAATGGGCATGCCAGGAGCATCACCAGGCATACTTGAATGAGAGACGTCAACCTAGTGAAGCCATCAAAGAGAACTACTTGCTAAACAACAAACAGGAAGTGATAGAACTAAGCGATTCCACAATCAACAGATCAGATCTAAGCTCTGCAGTCCTGCCACATCCCAGTCGTGAACGGTGGTGGACGATCAAGTAACTCACTGGAGAAGGCAGCTCCACAAATACCCCAACCTCAAATGATGGAAGAGGCCAGCAACTCAGTGTAAAAGATATGGCTGAAGCTTTCACAGCAATCTTCAACCAGAAGCGCCACGTGGATGATCCATCCTGGCTTCCTCCAGTGGTCGCCAGCATTATTGGTACCAGCCTTCAGCCAATTCCATTCACTCCACATGATATCAAGAAACGGTTGGGGACACTGGATACGGCAAAGGCTACAGGCCCTGAAAACATTCTGGTAATACTTCTGAAGACTTGTGCTCCAGAACCTGCTGCTTCCTGAGCCAAGCTGCTCTAGTACAGTTACAACACTGGCATCTATCTGACATTGTTGAAAATTGCCCAAGTATGTATGTATGTAAAAAGCAGGACAAATCCAACCTGGCAAATAACCGCCACAGTTTAATCTAATCTACTGTCGATCATCAGTACAGAGATGAAGGTGTCATCAATAGTGCAATCAAGCAGCACCTGCTCAGTGATGCCCAGTTGGGGCTCTGCCAGGGCCACTCAGCTCCTGATCTCATTACAGCATTGGTCCAAACATGGACAGAACAGCTGATCTCCAGAAGACCATAAAACGTAGGAGTGGAAGTAAGGCCATTCGGCCCATCGAGTCCACCGCCATTTAATCATGGCTGATGGGCGTTTCAACTCCACTTACCCGCATTCTCCCCGTAGCCCTTAATTCCTTGTGACATCAAGAATTTATCAATCTCTGCCTTGAAGACATTTAGCGTCCTGGCCTCCACTGCACTCCACGGCAATGAATTCCACAGGCCCACCACTCTCTGGCTGAAGAAATGTCTCTGCTTTTCTGTTCTGAATTGACCCCCTCTAATTTTAAGGCTGTGCCCACGGGTCCTAGTCTCCCCGCCTAACGGAAACAATTTCTTAGCGTCCACCCTTTCCAAGTCATGTATTATCTTGTAAGTTTCTATTAGATCTCCCCTTAACCTTCTAAATTCCAATGAGTACAATCCCAGGATCCTCAGGCGTTCCTCGTATGTTAGACCTACCATTTCAGGGATCATCCATGTGAATCTTCAGAGTTAGAGTCAGAGGTGTACAGCACGGAAACAGACCCTTCAGTCCAACCTGCCCATGCCGACCAGATATCCCAATCCAATCTAGTCCCACCTGCCAGCACCCGGCCGCTATCCCTCCAAACCCTTCCTTTGCAAATACACATCCAGATGCCTCTTAAATGATGCAATTGTACCAGCCTCCGCCACTTCCTCTGGCGGCTCATTCCACACACATACCACTCTGCATGAAACGTTGCCCCTTATGTCTCATATCTTTCCCCTCTTGCCCTAAATCTATGCCCTCTCATTCTGGACTCCCCCACCCCAGGGAAAGGACTTTGTCTATTTATCCTATCCATGCCCCTCATGATTTTGTAAACCTCTATAAAGGTCACCCCTCAACCTCCGATGCTCCAGGGAAAAACAGCCCCAGCCTGTGCAGCCTCTCCCTATAGCTCAAATTCTCCAACCCTGGCAATATCCTTGTAAATCTTTTCTGAACCCTTTCAAGTTTCACAACATCCTTCAGATAGGAAGGAGACCAGAATTGAACGCAATATTCCAACAGTGGCCTAACCAATGTCCTGTACAGCCGCAACATGACATCTCAACTCTTGACCTCAATACTCTGACCAATAAAGGAAAGCAAACCAAACAACTTCTTCACTATCCTATCTATCTGTGACTCCACTTTCAAAGGAGCTATGAACCTGCACTCAAGGTTTCTTTGTTCAGTATCACTCCAGAGGACCTTACCATTAAGTGTATAATTCTTGCTAAGATTTGCTTTCCCAAAAAGCAGCACCTTGCATTTATCTGAATTAAACTCCATCTGCCACTCCTCAGCCCATTGGCCCACCCCATCAAGATCCCGTTACAATCAGAGGTAACTTTCTTCGCTGGCCACTACACCTCCAATTTTGGGGTCATCTGCAAACTTACTAACTATACCTCACGCTCACATCCAAATCATTTATATGACTAAAAGTAGTGGACCCAGCACTGATCCTTGTAGCACTACTGGTCACAGGTCTCCAATCTGAAAAACAAGCCACCACCACCACTCTGTCTTCTACCTTTGAGCCAGTCTGTATCCAAATGGCTAGTTCTCCCTGTACTCCATGAGAATCTAACCTTGATAACCAGTCTCGCATGGGGAAACCTTGTCAAATGCCTTACTGAAGTCCATATAGATCACATCTACCACTTTGTCCTCAATCCTCTTTGTTACTTCTTCAAAAAACTAATCAAGTTTGTGAGGCATGATCTCCCATGCACAAAGCCATGTTGACTATCCCGAATCAGTCCTTGCCTTTCCAAATACATGTACAACCTGTCCCTCAGGATTCCTCCAACAACTGGACTACCATCGATATCAGGCTCACTGGTCTAGAGTTCCCTGGCTTGTCCTTACCACCCTTCTTAATCAGTGGCACCATGTAGCCAACCTCCAGGTCTTCCAGCACCTCACCTGTGACTATCGATGATACAACTATCTCAGCAAGAGGCCCAGCAATCACTTCTCTAGCCTCCCACAGAATTCTAGGGTACACCTGATCAGGTCCTGGGGATTTATCCATCTTTATGCGTTTCAAGATATCCATCACTTCCTCCACTGTAATCTGGACAATTCTCAAAATGTCGTCATTAGCAATTTCCCCACATTCTATATCTTCCATGTCCTTTTCCACAGTAAATACTGATGCAAAATACTCATTTAGTATCTCGCCCATCTCCTGTAGCTTCACACGAAGGTCACCTTGCTGGTCTTTCAGGGGCCCTATTCTCTCCCTAGTTACCCTTTTGTCCTTGATGTAGTGGTAAAAACCCTTTGGATTCTCCTTAATTCTATTTGCCAAAGCTATCTCATGTCCTTTTTGCCCTCCTGATTTCCCACTTAAGAATACTCCTACGGCTTTTCTACTCGAAGATTCACTTGACCTACCTGTCTATACCGTACATATGCTTCCTCCTTTTTCTTAACCAAACCCTCAATTTGTTTAGTCATTCAGCATTCCCTTTCACCTTAACAGGAATATACGTCCGCGGAACACCCATTATTTCATTTCTGAAGGCTTCCCATTTTCCAGCCATCCCTTTACCTGCGAACATCTGCACTCAGTCAGCTTTTGAAAGTTCTTGGAGGAGAAAGTGAGGTCTGCAGATGCTGGAGATCAGAGCTGAAAATGTGTTGCTGGAAAAGCGCAGGTCAGGCAGCATCCAGGGAACAGGAGAATCAACGTTTCGGGCATAAGCCCTTCTTCAGGAATGAGGAAAGTTTGTCCAGCAGGCAAGAGATTCTCCTGTTCCCTGGATGCTGCCTGACCTGCTGCGCTTTTCCAGCAACACATTTTCAGTTGTGAAAGTTCTTGCCTAATACCATCAAAATTGGCCTTTCTCCAATTTAGAACTTCAACTTTTCAACCTGGTTTATCCTTTTCCATCACTTTTAAAACTAATAGAATTATGACCGCTGGCCCTAATGTGCTCCCCCACTGACACCTCAGTCACCTGCCCGGCCTTGTTTCCCAAGAGGAGAAAGTGAGGTCTGCAGATGCTGGAGATCAGAGCTGAAAATGTGTTGCTGGAAAAGCGCAGGTCAGGCAGCATCCAGGGAACAGGAGAATCGATGTTTCGGGCATAAGCCCTTCTTCATTCCTGAAGAAGGGCTTATGCCCAAAACGTCGATTCTCCTGTTCCCTGGATGCTGCCTGACCTGCTGCACTTTTCCAGCAACACATTTTCAGCTTGTTTCCCAAGAGTAAGTCAAGTTTTGCACTCTCTCTAATAGGTACATCCACATCCTGAATCAGAAAATGTTCTTGTACACACTTAAATTCCTCTCCATTTAAACCCCTAATACTATGGCAGCCCCATTCTATGTTTGGAAAGTTAAAATCCCCTACCATAATCACTATTATTCTTACAGATAACAGATCTCCTTACAAATCTATTTCTCAACTTCTCTCTGACCATTAGGGGGTCGATAATAATACAAAGCCAATCAGGTAATCATCCCTTTCTTATTTCTCAGTTCCACCCAAATAACATCCTTTGATGTATTTCCAGGAATATCCTCCCTCAGCACAGCTGTGATGATATCTCATCAAATACACCACTCCCCCTCCTCTCTTGCCTCCCTCCCTTTCTGTCCTTCCTGTAGCATTCATATGTTAGAACACTAAGCTGCCAGTCTTGCCCATCCCTGAGCCATGTTTCTGTAATTGCTATGATATCCCAGTCCCATGTTCCTAACCATGCCCTGAGTTCATCTGCCTTCCCTGTTAGGCCTCTTGCATTGAAATAAATGCAGTTTCATTTATCAGTCCGACTTTGTTCTCTACTTTTCTTGGCCCGATTGTTTGACTTGCTTTTGTTCTCAACTGTACCAGTCTCAGGTTGATCTCTTTCCTCACCATCTCCCTGGGTCCCACCGCCCCACCTTATTAGTTTAATTCCTCCCGAGCAGCGCTAGCAAATCTCCCTGCCCGTTTATTAGTCCCCTTCCAATTTAGGTGTAATCCATCCTTCTTGTACAAGTCACTTCTACCCCAAAAGAGATTCCAATGATCCAAAACTGTGAATCCTTCTCCCATACACCAGCTCCTCAGTCATTCATTCATCTGCTCTATCCTCCTTATTCCTGTCCTCACTAGCTCAAAGCACCTGGAGTAATCCAGATATTACTATTCTCTAGGACCTCCTTTTTAAATTCCTGCTTAAGTCTCTAATCTCCCTTCAGAATCTCAACCTTTTCCCTTCCTATGCCATTGTACACATTGGAACCAATGACCTCTTGCTGGCCCCTCTCCCCCTCGAGGACATTCTGCACCCTCCGAGGCATCCTTGATTCTGGCACCAGAGAAGCAACACTAATCTGATTTTTCACTTCTGGCCACAGAAACGTCTGTCTATACCTAAGACTAGAGAGAGAGCCCCCTAACACAACTGATCTCTTGGAACCTGACGTACCCCTCATTGCATTAGAGCCAGTCTCAATACCAGAAACTTGGCTGTGTGTGCTATGTTCCCCTGGAATCCATCACCCCCTACATCTTCCAAAACAGCATACTTGTTTGAAATTGGGATAGCCACTGAAGACTGCTGCACTAACTGCCTACCCCTTGTTTCTTTCTTGGAATTAATTCATCTGACTGTATCGGTGACTTCTCCTCCTTACTATAACGGTCATCCATCACATCCCCTTGCTCTTGTAAATTCCTCATTGCCTCTAACTGTTGCTCCAACCAATCCACTCAATCTGATAGGATTTGCAACCAATGGCATTTACAACCTACGGACCCAAAAAAATAGCACCATCTTATTCCTCTACAAAACACTGCTCCAGGTTAAAATTAAGAGTTGTGGCTTATATTTTCAGTTTAATCAAGAGACGTATCCCAAAACATAATCAAGAACGAACCTACTCTCTTCATTACTGCACACCTGTAAGGCCACGCTTAAATATTCACTAGTTTCTGTGCTGTGACCTCTCCCAAACAGGTTCCGCCTAGATTAGTTGTGAATTTCACTGTTTGTTAATTTCCCCAGACGCACTCCAATGTCCAGCCATACATGAATTTAAACAGCAAAGGCAGCAACTGTGCAGGTTCACTGCTGTCAGTTTCTTTCTCTCTCGTGCACTGACCTCATCATGTACTTCCTTTGTCTGTTCCTCTGCCTTTCTAAAACTGCTGTTTTGACTTTTTTTTGCCGATGTTCTGAAACAATGCAGAGTATAAACCAGTAATTGCTACTCCTGGAATTGAGGAAATCAACACCTAAAAACACCTCAAAAAAAGAGCAGCTTGTTACAGCCAGAAACTTTTCCTGCCCTCCATCTTGGATTACCCAGAATCCTAGACTGGAGGAACAACGCCTCATCTTTCACCTAGGGACCCTGCAACCACACTGGATTAATGCGGATTTCACCGGTTTCCTCGGTGAGTGACAGCCCTTGACATCAAGGTGCATTTAACTGAGTATGGCATCATGGAAGCCTAGCAAAACTGAAATCAATGGGTATTGGGGGAAAGCTCTTCAGTGAGTGTTGCTGAACAAAGACCTTGGAGTGCAGGTTCATAGCTCCTTGAAAGTGGAGTCGCAGGTAGATAGGATAGTGAAGGCGGCGTTTGGTATGCTTTCCTTAATTGGGCGGAGTATTGAGTACAGGAGTTAGGAGGTCATGTTGCAGCTGTACAGGCCACTGTTGGACTATTGCGTGCAATTCTGGACTCCTTCCTATCGGAAAGATGTTGCGAAACTTGAAAGGGTTCAGAAAAGATTTACAAGGATGTTGCCAAGGTTTGAAGATTTGAGCTATAGGGAGAGGCTGGGGCTGTTTTCCCTGGAACATCAAGGGTGAGGGGTGACCTTGTAGAGGTTTACAAAGTTATGAGGGGCATGGATAGGATAAATAGACAAAGTCTTGTCCCTGGGGTCGGGGAGTCCAGAACTAGAGGGCATAGGTTTAGGGTGAGAGGGGAAAGATATAAAAAGAGACCTAAGGGGCAACGTTTTCACACAGAGGGTAGTATGTGTATGGAATGAGCTGCCAGAGGAAGTGGTGGAGGCTGGTACAATTGTAACATTTAAGAGGCATTTGGATGGGTATATGTATAGGAAGGGTTTGGAGGGATATGGGCCGGGTGCTGTCAGGTGGGACTAGATCGGGTTGGGATATCTGGTCCAACCTGTCCATGTCGACCAAAGGGTCTGTTTCCATGCTGTACATCTCTATGACTATGGTCAGATTTATATCTGATTCATTGGAAGATGGTTGCAGTTGTTGGAGGTCAGTCATCTCAGCTCCAAGACATCTCTGCAAGAGTTCTTCAGGGTAGCATCCTCGGCCTAACCATCCTCAGCTGCTTCAATGACCTTCCCAGCATAAGGTCTGAAGTGGGGATGCTCACTGATGATTGCAGTAGGTTCAACATTCGCAACTCCTCAAATACATACAGTCCGTGTCCAAACGCAACAAGATTTAGTCTGTTCGACTGCTCACGGGAAAGATTAGATTAGATTACTTACAGTGTGGAAACAGGCCCTTCGGCCCAACAAGTCCACACCGACCCACCGAAGCACAACCCACCCATTCCCCTAATTTACCCCTTTACCTAACACTACGGGCAATTTAGTATGGTCAATTCACCTAACCTGCACATCTTTGGACTGTGGGAGGAAACCGGAGCACCCGGAGGAAACCCACGCAGACACGGGGAGAATGTGCAAACTCCACACAGTCAGTCGCCTGAGTCGGGAATTGAACCCGGGTCTTTGGTGCTGTGAAGCAGCAGTGCTAATCACTGTGCCACCGTGCCGCCAAAGATACGGACAGCATGCAGGCTTGGGCTGACAAATGGCAAGTAACATTTGTGCCACTCTATGCCCATCACCGACAAGAGACAATCTAACCATGCCTCTCACAATCAATGGTGTTACCATCATTGTAACTCCCATGATGTTGAAAGTAGGGATATCATTGATCAGAAACTCAACTGGACTCACCACAAGTGCAGGGACTACAAGAGCAGGTCAGAGGCTAGTAATTCACCTTTTGACTCCCCAAATCCTGTCCACTATCTACAAGGCACAAGTCAGGAGAGAGATAGAATACTTCTCACTTGCTGGATGAGTGCAGCCTCAACCATACAAGATACTTGACACCATCCAGGACAAAGCAGCTTGCCTGATTGGCAGTGTATCCACAAGCATTTAAGTCCACCACCACCAATGCTCAGTACACACTGCTGCTACTACAAAGATGCACAGCATAAAGTCAAAGATCCTCAGACAACACCTTTCAAACCAACAACCACTTTCATCCAGATTGACAAGATGGGCAACATACATATGGGAACACCAGCACCTGTAAGTTCCTCTCCAAGCCACTCACCACCCTAAGTTGCTGTTTCTTCACTGGGTCAAAATCCTGGAATTCTCTTCTTTATGGCATTATGGGTCAACCCACAGCAGCTCATCACCTTCTCAAGGGTAACTAGGGACAGGCAGTAACTGCTGGTCAGCCAGCGATACCCACATTCTACAAAATGAAATTTTAAAAAAAGATCAGGGCTTAGACCCATTTTCCATCATTTCTTTATCTTCTTGGACATTGCTTCTATTTAAATAACCAAAGCCCTCTTGAATGCCTCAATAAAATCTGCCTGCATCACACTTCCTGGCAGTACATTCTTGACCTGCACTCATGAGTTTTCTCTCACCTTCCATTCGCTTTCTTTGCAAATCATTAAATCTGTGCCTTCTCATTTTCATTCTTTTAATGAGCAGAAATAGTTTGTTTATTGTATCCAGCCTTGATTTTGAACATATGTAAACCTCTTCTGCACACCCTCCAATGCGCTCACATTCTTCCTATAACAGTGCCCAGAATTATACATAACACTCCAGAGATCTAACGTGTCCTATACATGATCATAATCTACCTGCTCTTGTACTCTCGTCCTATTTATGAAATCCAGGAATATTAACTGGCTTAAATCAGCTCTTCTCTCGATCCCACCCTTCCACCTTCAAATGAGGTGTGCACATATACACCCAGGCCTCTCTGCTCTGGCACCTGCTATATTGTCTGCCCATGTTCTTCCTACCAAAGTGCACTATCTCTCACTTCTCTCCATTGAGCTGAATCTGCCACCTATTTGCATACTGTATCAATGTGTCTCAGTCTTTTTAAAGTTCTGCATTGTCCTCCTTCATGGACCTCCTCTCAGCTCACAATGCTAAGAGTCTTGTGGCACAATCGCACTACCCCTACATCTAGACTAGAAGATCGGTTCAAGCCACATCTAAAAGACCAGAAAAAAATTCTCTTTCCTTGGCACATGGCGCCCAGGTAAACTCCGGATTTGTTTATTCTACCTTTCCCATTTGAGGGAATATACTTTGCACCCAAACAATCTCCTACTTGAAGGCTCAGTTACAGTTTTTCCCCCAATGTTTCACTTGAGTCTATCCTCCCCAATTCAGTTCTTGACCATTGTAGTTAGTTCTCCCCAACAATTGTTTTCTCTTGCTCTGGATTGACAATTGCCATTCCTCATCATCCTAAACATTATGATACAATAATCATCTCTTCAATATTTCCTCACTGACTTAATTCACTGGCACACCTAAATTTCCAAGAACCAGGTCCACCAGTGCATCTTTTTTGGTGGAGTAGACACACGGCGGTAGGACATTCTCCTGAACATATTCCACGAACACTTGCCTTTCACTGACCTTTGCACGAGCACCATCCAAGTCCAAATACAGTAATTAAAGTCCCCCACTAGAACTATTCCAAACTGTTGGCACCTCTATTTCCTTTCTCATTTGTTCCTCTATATCCTTCCCACATTTCCCTGCCAATTTGTTCCTCTACATACTTCCCATCTGGTGTCATACTGAAAACTGCATTCCTTATCTAATTGTGACTCCACTCAAGCTGCTCCTGTACAACTACAACAGTCTCCTACCTGACAACATTAAAATTGCCTTTCATATCTTATCTACAAACAGAACAAATCACATTAATCTCTTCTCAAAGTGATACGTAGGGTCAGTGCTGTCGAGCATACAACATACAGCAATAAATCAGTTTGTATTGCTGAGTTTGGATTCTCCAAAGGCGACTCACAGCTGCTGACTTCACGACAGCCTTGTGGCAAACAGATGAAAGAGCTGAACACCAGGAGTGCAGGAGATTAAATGCCCTTGATATCAACATAACATTGTTCAGGTGAGGCAATTAAGAAGCTCTAGCAAAACTGTGGGAATTAGGGTAAATTCTCTGCTAGTCATCATCCTATGCACCATAAAAATAGTTGTTGGAAGTCAGTCATCTTATCCTTCAAGGTCACTCTCTGCTCCAGTTCCTCCTCTCCTCACCATGGAGGAGACATGGTTGAAGGCACATGGACATTTACTATAAACCGACCAACTCCCACAGCTACCTAGACTACACCTCCTCCCACCCTGCCCCCTGTAAAAACGCCATCCCATATTCCCAATTCCTTCGTCTCCGCCGCATCTGCTCCCAGGAGTACCAGTTCCAAAACCGTACAACCCAGATGGCCTCCTCCTTCAAGGACCGCAATTTCCCGCCAGACATAGTCAACGATGCCCTCCACCGCATCTCTTCCACTTCCCGCTCCTCCGCCCTTGAGCCCCGCCCCTCCAACCGCCACCAGGACAGAACCCCACTGGTCCTCACCTACCACCCCACCAATCTCCATGTACAGCCCATCATCCGCCGTCACTTCCGCCACCCCCAAACAGACCCCAGCACCAAGGATATATTTCCCTCCCCTCCCCTAACAGCATTCCGTAAAGACCACTCCCACCGTGACTCCCTCG
>NC_057737.1:11298970-11347541 GCF_004010195.1 Chiloscyllium plagiosum | reverse complement strand
CACCCTCACCTTGACCTCCCTCCACCTATCGCATTTCCAACGCCCCTCCCCCAAGTCCCTCCTCCCTACCTTTTATCGTAGCCTGCTGGACACACTTTCCTCATTCCTGAAGAAGGGCTTATGCCCGAAACGTCGATTCTCCTGTTCCTTGGATGCTGCCTGACCTGCTGCGCTTTTCCAGCAACACATTTTCAGCACTGGTGATCAGGCAAGGGGAAATTGTAGTCCTTGAAGTAGGAGGACATCTAGGATGACCATGGTACTATGGTGCAGAAGACCATTCAAAAGTGGGGAGCAAAATAGACAAGTAGTTGTTATAGGGGATTCTACAATTAGGGGGACAGAGTATCCTTTGTGAGCCGGATCAGGAGTCCTGCATGGCGTGTTGCCTACCCGGTGCCAGTGTGCAGGACATCTCCGATTGGCTTGAAAAGACAAAGGAGGGAGAAGATCCAGCTGTGGTCCACGTTGACATGAACATAGGCAAGGCTAGGACCACCTGTTTGGGGAGTATCAAGCAGAAGGAAGGAAATTGAAGAACAGGTCCTTGAGGGTCATAATCTCATGATTACTGCCTGACCCATGTGCTAATTGACATTGGGATAAGAAAATTAGGGAAGTAAACACATGGCTAAGAGATTGGTGTGGGAAAGAGGGATTGCATTTCATGGGACATTGGCATCAGTTTTGGAACCAGGGCGATCTGATATGGACGGCCATGGCTGACGAAGGAAGCCAGGAAATGTATCAAAGGAAACAAGAGCGCTTATAAAGTAGCAAGAGTACTGGGAAATCAGAAGATTGGGAAGACAACAAAGAGGATTATAGAGAAATAAGGAAGGAGATGATCAAACATGAAGGTAAGCTAGCTAGTAATATTAGAAATGATAGTAAAAGTTTATTTCAATACATAAGAAATGAACAAAAAGGCAAAAGTAGAAATTAGGCTGCTCCAAATTGATGCAGAAGGCTAGTGATGGGAGATAAGAAAGTAGCTGAAGACCTTGAGCACTTTGTGTCAGTCTTCAGAGTGGAAGACGAGTAATATCCCAACAATTAAGCAGAGTCGGGAGCAGAGTTCAGTATGGTATCCATTACAAGAGAAAGTGCGAGAGAAACTAAGGTGGTCTAAAACTGATAAATCTCCTGGCCCCAATGGGCTACATCCTAGACTTTGAGGGAGGTGGCTGAAGTAATAGCAGAGGCATTGGTTGTGATCTTTCAAAAATCACGGGAGTCAGGGAAGTCCCAGATGATTAGAAATTGCTTTTGTAACACCCCCATTCAAGAAAGGATGAAAAAAGATGGAAAATTATAGGCTGATTAGCCTAACCGCTGCTGTGTGTAAAATTCTAGAATCTATCGTTAAGGATGAGATTTCTAAATTCTTTAAAGTACAGGATCAGTTTAAAACAAGTCAGCATGGATTTAGTAAGGGGAGGTTGTGCCTGACAAACCCATTAGAATTCTTTGAAGAGGTAACAAATAGGTTAGACCAGAGAAACCCAGTGGATGTTATCTTTCTAGACTTCCAAAAGCCTTTGATAAGGTGCGTCATGGGAGGCTGCTGAGCAAGGTGAGGGCCCATGGCGTTCGAGGTGAGCTACTGACATGGATTGAGGATTGGCTGTCTGACAGAAGGCAGAAAGTTGGGGTAAAAAGGTTCTTTTTCAGAATGGCAGCTGGTGACAAATGGTGTCCCGCAGGGTTCAGTGTTGGGGCAGCAACTATTCACTTTATACATTAATGATCTGGATGGAGGGACTGGGGACATTCTGGCAAAATTCACCGATGATACAAAGTTAGACAGGCAGGTAGTACTGAGGTGGTGGGGAGGCTGCAGAAAGATTTAGACGGCTTAGGAGGGTGATCCAGGAAATGGCTGGTGAAATTCAACATGAGCAAATGCGAGGTCTTGTGCTTAGGAAAAAGGAATATAGGCATAGACTATTTTCTAAAATGGTGAGAAAATTCATAAAGCCAAAGTACAAAGGGTTATGAGAGTGCTAGTCCAGGATTCTCAAAAGGTTGACTTGCAGGTCGAGTGCGATTAAGAAAGCAAATGTAATGTTTCATTTATCTCAAGAAGGTTGGAATATAAAAGCAGCAATGTGCTCCTGAGCATTTATAAAGCTCTAGTTAGGCCCCATTTAGAATACTGTGTCCAATTTTGTGCCCCACATACTGGCACTGGAGGGTGTCCAGCGGAGATTCACATTCCCTAGAATGGTATGCCTAACATGCGATGAACAGCTGAGGATCCTGAGATTGTATTCATTAGAATTTAGAAGGTTGAGGGGAGATCTAATAGAAGATTAGAAGGTAATGCATGGCTTAAGAAAAGGTGGATGCTGGCAATTTGTTTCCGTTAGGCGGGGAGATTAGGACCCATGGGCACAGCCTTAGAATTAGAAAGGGTCAATTTAGAATGGAAACGAGGAGACATTCCTTCAGTTAGAGTGTGGGGGCCAGTGGACATTAAATGTCTTCAAGGCAGAGATTGATAAATTCTTGATCTTGCAAGGAATTAAGGGCTATGGGGGAAGAGTGCAGGTAAGTGGAGTTGAAATGCCCATCAGCCATGATTAAATGGCGGAGTGGACTCTATTGGCCAAATGGCCTTACTCCCACTCCTATGCCTTATGGAATCACTCATGCGGAGAGCAGATACAGCAGAGATGGGGGAATTAGAAGTAGGGGGAAATGGGAGGTGGTGCAGTCAAGGTCTATCCATCATAGAGAGCAGTGGGAGTGTTTGCTGATTATTGTACAGTATTCAGCATCATGCACAAGTCCTCAAATACTTAAGTGTTCAGTGTCATTACACAAGACTGGGCAACATCCAGGCTTGCACTGATGGTCAATGGTTACTACCTTGCACTAGATTTTAACTGTTTCCTCTTTATATTAATTGGCAGTATCAGGTCTATCAAGGTTTTGGGTGTTGCCACTGACCAGAAACTAAACTGGACCAGCCATATAAATAACATAAGAGGTGGTCAGATGCCATGTATTCTGCAGTGAGTAACTCATCTCCCCACAGCCTGTCCACCATCTGTAAGGCACAACAAAGTAATATGATGGAATATCCTCTACTTGCCTAGATAAGTGGAACTCCAATAACACAACAGATCAAAGCACTGCAGATCTGTTTTTCCACAGACTCTAATCTGAATAGGAGAATGCTTCTCTCAAAATTAGTGCTTCAAGTGCCACCCATAAATTAGTTGTAAATTTAACAGGTGGCTAGATTGCCAGAATATTCCAAAGTATTCACTTGACTGACACCATTCACACATCTTCAATCAATCCCTCAATCACTGATTCAGAGGCAGTGAGCACCATCTACAAAATGCATTAAAGAAATTAAAAGGCTCCTTCAACAGCATCTCGAGACCTGCAACTCTTAACACCTATGACAAGGGCAGCAGACACACTGGAAAAACCATGTGCTAGACCTTTCCCCAAACCACAGACCGTTCTGATCTGCAACTTAAAATTACAGATACTGGAAATTGAACAAAAAGCACTGTGCTAGAAAAAAAACAGCAGGTCTGCAGCCATCTGTGGACAGAAAGCAGAATAAAGGCTTCAGATCCAGTGACTCTTCTTTAGAATGAAAGGTTAGGTAAAAATCCAAGAACTCTTCTCTTAAAAGCCTGTGCATGTGCCTACATCATAAAGATGGCAACAGGTCAGAAAAAGGTAAATCAATCATCACTTTCTCAAACACTATTCAGGATGAGCATTCGATGCTGGCCTAACCAATGGCACCCAGACCTCCTGAATAAATAGGAAAAAAAATTTACAAGGAGCACTTTATAAGTACAGTCACTGCAGTAACATAAATGCAACAGTCAATTGCCACACAGCAAGATTCCAGAGTAATGGGACAATGACTAGATGATCTATTGACTAAAGGGATAAATATTAACTAGAGCACTAAAGAGAACTCTCCTCATTAAAGCATATTGAGATCTTTAAGCTCAAACCAAAGCTCAAGATTTTTGGCCTTGGTTTAATCTCATTTCAAAGATAGGATTTCTGACTCTGCAGCACTAGTATGTCAGCATACATTTTTGTGCTCTTATGTCTGAAGTGAAGAATGAGTTTAACCTACTGGGTCAGGGAAGTGTCACTCAATTGACAGCGGTTGGAAACTGTTAAGTGCTTGGATCTGTTCCCCACCCCAGACCCTGCTCTGATGTAAATGGGAGATCGCTACAGAACACTTCAAATTAGTGGTGCGAGTGTCATCTATAAAGGAGTTGTATAATTTAACAAAAGGCTAGACTGCTGGGATATGCCTAAGTTTGAAGCCTACATATAGTTATGAACAAAGCCACCAGGGAATTCAGGAGGAACGCAAGTCCCTAGCAGGTGATTAGCTATAGAATTAGCTATCAAATAATGCTTGATAATCAAAATGTCTTGAAAGGAAACAGTTTAAATTTATTTAAAAAGCAAAAACATCCCATAGCTAAAAATTAGCAATAATAAAGTAAGCTTTCAGCAATCTAAAAAATTTATCATGCTTCACATATATAATGTATACAGCTTTATGCCACAATCTTAACATTGCTGCCATAAAGTAAATTAGGTAGACAAGCAGAAAACTGGAGGAACACAGCAAGCCAGACAGCATCAGGAGAAGTCAGCGGTTCAGATAAACAGATTCAAATTGTTTAATAGAAGATTTAAAATGAAGCTGCTAGACAGACAGGCAGAATACTTCTCCTACAGGTGCAAACCTGAAATTCAATACTCTTACTCTATCCACCTAAAGGTTATTTTTTCCACCTAGGAAAACTAAGAATTTGTATTTTCCACTAAGCAAATACGTACAATTCATCTGTTATTCAGAATTACAAAATCCATGTCACATCAGGACATGGTAAAACAAGTAACCTTTGACAGGAAGACATCGAGAAATACTCATTGTAACTCCTGAAGAAGGGCTTATGCCCGAAACGTCGATTCTCCTGTTCCCTGGATGCTGCCAAACCTGCTGCGCTTTTCCAGCAACACATTTTCAGCTCGGATCTCCAGCATCTGCAGACCTCACTTTCTCCTCACTGTAACTTGTGCCATTCAAATATAGTCAGATTACATATAACATATGAAGCAGTTATAAATGAGAGGATTTTGTAAAAATGCTCAAGAACCTACAAGTTCATTTCCTCCAGGCTTTGGGTGGTTAGGGTTCAGCAATAGAGGTGGCCCAGGACCTGCATGCCCTTGGTGAAGCTGTGTTTGGGGGGGGGGGGGGGGGGGGGGACATCGGGTGCAACAAATACAGTAGATAATGAGTGTGATAGCACAGGTAAATTTCTGTTTGATGTGGAAGGATCCTTTGGGGCCTTGGATGGAGTGTGTTGTTGAGTGGGGGGGTGGACCTGACAAGGGAAGATTGTCAGGTCCACGCCTCATCAACCCACCCTCCTCCCCAACCCCAGCACTTTCCTCTGTCACTGCAAGTAGTGCTAAACCTGCCCCGCACCTCCTCCCTCAACTCCATCCACAGCCCCAAAGGATCCTTCCATATGCAACAAATTCACCTGTACTTCCACATGTCATCTACTGTGTCTGTCGCACTCAATGTGGTCTCCTCTACATTGGGGAGACAGGATGTCAGCTTGCGGATCATTCCAGAGAACATTTCTGGGACACCAGCATTAACCAACCCTACCGCCCTATGGCTGAACACTAACTCTATCTCCAACTCTGCCAAGGAGATGCAGGTGCTGGGCCTCCAACACCAAACCCTACCCACCAGACACGTCTAGAAAGAACGCATCTTCTGCCTTGCAACCCTCCAACCATATGGGAACAATGTGGATTTCACTAGTTTCCCCATTTCCCTTCCCCACCAACCTTATTGCAGATTCAACCTTCCAAATCTGCACCGCTCTCAACCATTCTACCTGTCCATCTTCCTTCCCACCTACCTGCTCCACTCTCCTGTGGAATCACCGTCACCCCCCACCTTCATCTACCCATCGCATTCCCAGCCCCACCCATTTATCTCAGCTCCCTTTGCCAACAAGACTCATTCCTGATAAAGGCTTAAAACAGATGTCAATTCTCCTGCTCCTCAGATGCTGCCTGAGACTGTGCTTTCCCAGCATCACATTCAGACTCTGATCTCCAGCACCTGCTGTCCTCACTTTCTCCCAGCACTGACGGAATACTAAAATGAGAAAATGATAGAGGAAAAAGTTACCAGAACTGAATCAAAGTTTGAATACTTCTGTGTACTTACTGTTTCCCCTTTAAGATAAACAGCATTCTTTCCTCTCTATGACTACTAAAAACAGACATTGCTTCATCAGTATATAGGAAAGATGATCTTTTGGCACAGTGAATTGTGAACCATAGAATCTCTACAATGCAGATAGACACTGTTTGGCCCATTATGCCTGCATTGACCTTCTGAACAGCATCCCACTCAGATCTTCACTACCACAATTACACTTAAATGTCAACCAAGAATACAAATTCAAGTCCTGGGAGATGGATTATGAAGTGAGAACGTTTTCATAGAGTCCAACTGAACTGAAACCTATTAAAAAGTTTAACACTTAACAGCACTAATATTCCCTTGAAGCGAGATTCATTTTGTGCATATTCTAGCTGAGAATCCAAAACATGCAATTCAACTTTTCCACAACCATTCACATGGTGCAAATAACCAGATTTGAACACATTTGCTTTCTTTCAGCTGTTACAAATGTTTGCACATAATTAGCCTCAGGAATCAGGTTGCAAGACAAGCAAAACCAACAGCATAGCAGAATGTTCTGTACAATGCTACCAACAATTGATTGACCAATGTGCATCGAACAGGAATAGACTATCCAGCTCTTCAAGTTAATTAGTTTATGGCTCCTTTTCAACCATCGCTTTACTTTTCTACCTGATCCCCTTTATCCCAAGGCGCCAGCAACGTTGAAAACTTTGATTATACTCAATGACTGAACCAGCCAGGCAGCATCCGAGCAGCAAGAGAATGGACGATTTGAGCATAAGCTCTTCACTAAGAACCCCTTTCCTGATGGAGAGCTTATGCTTAAAACTTTGATTCTCCTGCTCCTCGGATGCTACCTGACCGGCTGTGCTTTTCCAACACCACACTCTCAACAGAATTTCCAGAACCTGCAGTCCTCACTTCCTCGTCGATGACTGAACATCCACAGCTTTCTGGAGTACAGAACTCCAAAGATTCGTAACACCAAATAGAATTCTCATCTCAATGAGAAATTATTGACATTCTTCCAGACTCCACTTTGTCCATTAGGAGAAACAGCCACTCAAAAATGTGGTATTTCAACATCAGATAAGTCATTGACAAAGCACAGCTCATACTAACCCTTACACACCACTGAAATATGAGTGTCCATATGTCCTAAAGACTACAGAGGTTCAAAGAAACTACTCACCATCAGGAGAGCAATTAGGAATGGGTAATAAACACTGGTCAGTTAGTGAATGCAAATTCCAACGAATAAATCAATCACATTTATCACAATTTGAACATCACAGCTTCTTCCACTATCCTCTTTACAAAACCATTCTAGACTCTCAATTCATATGAGCAGCAATTTTGGACATCAGTCTTGAACACAAACTGACGAAAGGCAAATTTATGCCCTGGCAACATTTAGTGCTTGAAATTAACTATACAATTAATCATATCCGTTTTGCTTCTACTTGGCTTGCTTGTCATGTACTTCGGTCAAGTTTGTTTTTAAAATCCCCCACAACCTGACCCTTTAGCTGCACAGGGACAATCTGGATGGGCACAATCTTTCCATAATTTGGAGATGCCGATACTGAACTGGGGGGTACAAAGGTTAAAAATCACAACACCAGGTTATAGTCCAACAGGTTTATTTGGAAGCAGTGGCTTTTGGATCGCTGCTCCATCATCTGGTGGTTATGACAACCACCTGATGAAGGAGCAGTGCTCTTAAAGCTAGTGCTTCCAAATGAACCTGTTAGACTCGAACTAGGTGTTGTGAGATTTTTAATTTTTCCATGTGCTTCTTCCAGACTCTACATATTTATTATTCACAAGTATAAAAAGGGAATATATATATTCAACCTCAAAAGATCAGACAAATAAGCCACATCCACACCAGAATTTTAAACCTTTTTAAAAGGGTGCCCCAGATACCCCCAAGGTGGGGGGAGGGGAAATAAGGAAACCTCGTCTCAGTCCCAACCCTCGAACTCAGCACCACCTTCCTAACCTGTAATCTTCTTCCTGACCTCTCCGCGCCCACCCCCACTCCAGCCTATCACCCTCACCTTACCTCCTTCCACCTATTGCATTTCCAATGCCCCTCCGCCAAGTCCCTCCTCCCTACCTTTTATCTTAGCCTGCTTGGCACTCTCCCCTCATTCCTGAAGAAGGGCTCATGCTCAAAATGTCGATTCTCCTGCTCCTTGGATGCTGCCTGACCTGCTGCGCTTTTCCAGCAACATTTTTCAACTCTGATCTCCAGCATCTGCAGTCCTCACTTTCTCCTACAATATACTTATTAGTCTAATATAAAAATGTGCTAAACCTCTAAATAGACAGCATATTAAAACAAGACATTTTAAAAAAAAAACATTTAGCCTATTCCAAATTAGGCTTGCAATTAATTTTCATATTTTCCAATTCTTCATTAATAAATGCATAGTGCCAGAGGAAACACCATATTTTCAATTCAAATTATTTGTTGACAATCTTTAAAAACCATTCTAAACATTGAGATAGGCTTCAAACACCTTCTGTAAATTACTTAACCAGAAGAATCAGTAACACATGTGAATGTGAACCAGTCCAAGCAGTTTTGCCCCCAGACTGAAGACAATAGTATAAACAAAGGATTGAATTTGAGGCATTAAGAAATGGTCATTTTCAGTGTAGCTGCCACAGTGAAGTACCTGATATCATTAGAATCATTGCCTGTACATAGAGTTTAGTCTGGGTATGAATGCCAGAAAAGTCAGAAGTACATTCAAGGAATGTGTATGTCTTCAATATATAAAAATACATTTCAGAAGATCTTTAAACTACAGTTAAATGCTCAAATTGTTCTATTTTAAACTTGAGTTTTATATAAAAATGCCTCACTTGAGCATTTTAAAACTACAGCAATTTGTCTCATACACCTTAACCTAACCAGCATGAAAATGAGCAGTTTGAAGATTAACAGTACATGTTTTGTCAACCTTCATTTGGTTCAGACATTCATATACAAAACTAGAAAGCCTTTATACATTTGTTCCTTGTATGGAAAAAGTAATAGATATTAAGATGTATTGTCATTTGTCAGATGTCTTTCATGAAGAAACACCTTTACGCCATTGAAGGGAAGGAATTCTAAAAGTTTTCTGCAATTTGCAGCTTAGCCACATTGCTGATTAAAGCATTATTTCAAGTTCAAGCATTCAGAGCAGGCTCAAAGAGTTGAATGTTCCATTCCTCCTCACCATTGTCATTGTTTTTCTATACAAAGGGCAACAGTCTCACTTGTAAACAAACTTTTTCATCTGGCAGCATAAATAACAGAGTTCCTCATTATTTTCACCAGTGATTTTTTTTTAAACTTTTCAACGGCTTATTAACAGTCTGAACAATTAAGATCAAACCAGAGGATGAGAAAGTGCCATTAATTCCAGTACATTCTGACACAAACAACAAATGATTTCTCAAAAAGTAACCAAATCCTATGTCTTAGTGGAATTTCTATAAGAGTGTTGGGCCTGTGGAATTTCATACTGTTCTCAGACTACACAGGATAATGCAAATTAATATGACCCAGTTCAAATTGACTATAAAAAGTTGAGAAATATTAAATGGTGATGCTTGAACAATATCTTAAAGTATTTTAAATAAAACAACTCATGTCTTGAGACCGCACTTCCAAATGGTGACAAGTCGAGCATAATGTACAGTCCCCTGTATAATGCAATCTGGATTGGTCTGCTGCTTTCTCCCCATGCCACCAGACTTAAGATCAAAAACTATTTGTCCTAGTCTTGAATGTTCTATATGAAGCATCCAGAGCACTGTGGAGTAGACAATTGCAAAGATTCACAACTGAGTGAATACATTTCTTTCAATAGCAATCCTGAATAATTATCCCCTTTTTCAGAATCCAGAGAACCTAATGAACCAGAGTTCACTCTACCATCTTCACAGATATGTATGCGCCAAGGAAATTAAGAGGTGCACATTTGAAACTTTAACAATAAGGATATCTTTCTTTGGCTGTAATCAATTTCAAACCTGCAACAAACTGATTTTGACCAGGAAGGGAATCAAGAGTTATGGGATATGGCAGGAAAGTGGAATTGAGGATTATTAGCCATGAATTCAACTTTAGGCTGAAAGGTCTACTTCTGCTCCTACATTTTATGGCCTAATGGATTACCTCACATTATTCTAACCTCCAGACAGTACATACCCAATTCACTCAGCATATCATAAACAATTATCCCAGGTGTCACACCTCATTAGGTTAGTGCACTGGAAATCAATTTCTACTATTCCAGGTCTACAAAGTTTAAAAATTTATCAAAATAAGAGAAGTCCCTAACTTACATGTCATAGGCAGACTAACAGAAAATAAGAACTAGGTTTCTATAGTTGACAAGAACAACCTTCATTACAAATAGATTGTAATCACAGGTAAACATCTATGAATTGTCGACTTGCAACTCTACTGGCTAAAATTCTAACCCCCTCAAAACTACCATTACTCCCCTGACACAGGCTAAAAGAAAATTGATAGTACTGGCAGATAAAAAAAAATTGAGAAAGCAGTTCAATAATCCCAGTCCACAATATCCACCAATTGGAATCCAAACCAGGATTTTCTGTTCAATCTCTTTTCTCCAGATTATTTTGACTTCTTTGCAAAAGCCACAGGCAATTGGTATGCAAACTGCAAAGTGTCTTAGTTGCTGTTAAAAACCACAGTTTACAGCAACTGGCAAGGGGAAAGTGAACTGGTTTTCTTCAGACTCTAGGTACAGCTCTTTTACTGTATGGAAAGACAAAGGGAGCATAAACCATATTATGATAAATTCACTCTGCTTTGAGAGGGAGAAGCTTGAATCAGATGCAACCACATTATAGCCGAGTAAAGATAATAGCAGAGACATGAAACAAAAGGTGGCCAGACCCAATTGCAAGTTGAGCCTAGCAGGGAAGTCAGTGGAGCAATGGCAGGAATTCCTGGGGTTAATTCAGGAGGCACGAGAGATATCAGGGACATCATTAAGCAAAAGCATACAATGTGGTGAAATTAGTGGAAGCCAGAGAATTGGGAAGCCTTAAAAATCCAGCATCAGTAACTAAAAAAAAAGTGTTAAAGGAAGTGAAGCAAAGATATATTGCTAGAGCTTTTTTTTAAAAAAGATAACGAGAGAGGAGATTATAGAATCTTTACAGAGATTAAGAGGGGAAAAAATGGACATTGGATCACAGGAAATGAGGCTGGAGAAGCAACAATGAGGAAGATTGGTGGAGGAACTGAGTAGGTACTTTGTATGTCTTCAGTGGCTCAGTGGTTAGCACTGCTGCCTCACAGCACCAGGGACCTGGGTTCGATTCCAGCCTTAGGTGACTATGTATAGAGCTTGCACATTCTTCCCGTGTCTGCGTGGGTTCCTCCCACTATCCAAAGACATGCAGGGGAGGTGAACTCCCCATGTTAAATGGCCCATAGTGTTCATGGATGTGTAGGTTAGGTGCATTAGTCAGGAGTAAATATAGGATAATAGGGTAGGGGAATGAGTCTGGGCGAGTTACTCTTCGGAGCTTTGGTGCGGACTTTTTGGGCTAAAGGGCCAGGTTCCACACTGTAGAAAGAAACTGCCTTACAAATACACACTGGCAAACAGTGGTGGGGGTGCGGGGAATGAGTGCAGTGACCATCACTACAGAGAAAAGGTGCTGGGGAAACTGACATGTCTGAAGGTATATTAAACATTCAGACTAGGGGGGTGATCTAAGATGACGGCGATCTGAGAAGATCGCAGCAGGGTCCTTTAACCCGCCAAACCAAGGTCATCAGGAATTCTTGGGGCATTGGAAAGAGTGTGGAGCCCCAAGAAACATTTAAAAATTGACTTACCTGTATTTTCAGCTGTCGAGAAATGCCTAAAAAAGGGAGGAGCAGCATCAGAGGCCGGGTCTGCATTGAGCTCAGCCTGCAGCAGCCTCGGAGCCAATTACTCTCCAAGACCTGGTGAACCAGCTCTCAAAATCTCGCGAGATGCTGGGGAAACAGATTGAAGAGAAGCTGGCTCCAGTTCTCATACTGCAGAAGCATGAGCAGCAGCTGGAGACCTGGGGAAGAGGACGGATGAGGTGGAGCACAGGGTCACAGTGGTGGAAGCTGATGCCAGTTCATCCAAGAATGAGATCCAAGCCCTGAAGACGCAGGTTCGCAATTTGCGTGACCAAGTGGATGACCTTAAACAGGGGCAGGAGAAAAAACATTCTGATCATCGGTCTGCCGGAGGGTAAGGAAGGTGAGTGGCCTGCGGAATTTGTTGAAGATTGGCTTCCGAAATTCCTTGACTTGGAGACTAGCATGAGGGGGCTCACCGGGTCACAGCGCAGAGGTTGGGTCTGGGTCAATGCCCTCATCCTTTCCTGGTGCGGTTCCATCAATACTGGGATAAGGAGAGAGTCCATCATGGAGGCTTCCAGATTCCAGGGGAAGGATCCAAAGGCCCTAATTTACGAGGGGTCTAAGATCATGTTTTTTCAGGACGTTTCAGCGGCGGGACAGGTAGTTGCCCCCTCCAGGCAGGGGGTGAGTTCCCCTACTCAGCACTATTGGCGCTTTATATGTTGGTTTATTTTCTGGTTTTTGTTGTTTTTTATTTTTAATAACTTTGTATATTTGTTAAGTGTAGTGGTTTTAGTTTATGTAGTTTTTATATTTGGTGGACCATGCGACACTAAGGCTCAGCAATTTGTGGTTCGGGTTCCTCCTCTCTGGAATTTAAATGTAATTGCAGAAGGTTATGGCTAATGATTTGATTAAATGGCGTACCTAGAATATCAAGGGAAGTCACTCACCAATTAAGAGGAAGAAGGTACTAGAGTCTTAGAAAGGAGAAGGTGGATATTGCTTTGTTACAGGAGACACATTTGGATGACAAAGAGCATCTGAAATTACAGCAGAATGGCTTTGACTGAGTTTATTTTTCATCATTTAATACAAGTAGGGGAGTGGCTATATTGGTTAGGAAAAATCACTCATTTAAATTGTTGGAATGTGTTAAAGACACATACGGGAGGTTTATAATTCTTAAAGCCTTGATAAGTGGGGAAGAATATGGTGTTTTAAATGTTTATTGTCCCCCAGCTCATCCTCTTAAATTCTTAGTAGATGCTTTTTCTAAACTGATAAGTCTCAAGTCTCGGCACATTATAGGGGGAGATCTTAACTGCCTCATGGACCCCACAGTAGACAGGTTGCCTAAAGGTCCCTCGATACCCTCTCACAAACTAAACAGTTATTGGGTCTGTGTGGGGAATTAGGGTTGGCGGATGTCTGGAGGTGTCTCCACCCTACAGGTAGGGATTTAACATTTGTCTCCATGATTGATTTTTTTTTTGACCCCTGCGGTAACCCTGGATCTGGTGGCATCCTGTATGATCGGTAATATTGCCATCTCTGATCATGCTCCAGTGTACCTCATGGTTAAAATTAAGGATGTTACAGTGGATTCAAGGTACTGGCAAATGGACCCCTTTATTCTCATGGACAGTATGTTTGTGGAGTATTTCGCGAGGGAATTTCAGGCATTCCTAGACATCAACATAGGCTCAGTTGATAGCTCATCTGTTCTCTGGGAAACTGCCAAAGCTTATGCCAGGAGGTTAGTTATTTCATATTCCACCAGTAGGAAGCGGCAGAAGGGTGAGCAGCAACGTCTCCTTGAAGCACGTTTGAAGGCAGCCGAGAAGGCCTATTTTGACAGATTACATTACATTACATTTCCACCAGTAGGAAGCGGCAGAAGGGTGAGCAGCAATGTCTCCTTGAAGCACGGTTGAAGGCAGCAGAGAAGGCCTATTTTGACAGACCGTCATTGGTCAAACTACAGAGGATTACGGCATTGCGGTCTGCACTAAAGTCAATGCTCACGCAGACGACAAAGAAGGAGCTGGCTTTTGCAAAGCAACGGTTATACGAGCATGGTGACAAGCCAGGCAACTACCTTGCCAGAAAGAGATGTGCCCCACAAACCATTACAGTGATTAGGGAAGGGTCTGGGAACCTAATGTGATTCTAAAAAGATTAATGTGGCGCTCCAGAGATTCTACTCTAAGTTATATCAGTCTGAGAATTGTGAGGAGGGGCAGGCCAAAATGGAATCCTTTTTTTAGAGATCTGAAGCTCCTGGGTCTGACTCCCGAACAGTCCTTTCTCAATGCCCCATTATCAGAGCAGGAAGTTGTGAGGCAGCTTCAGTGGAAAGGTGCCTGGCCCTGACAGTCTTCCCAGTGAATTCTATAAGGAATTTATAAGTATACTGTCAGGCTCGATGCTGAATATGTTTAATGATTCATACAGTCATGATTGTCTCCCACCATCTGAGAGGGACCGATATTTCACATCCTTAAAAAAAGGGAAGGATCCGGAAGATGTGCTTCATAAAGTCCACATTTAAGAGAGAGATGGGCCTGTAAGATCCTCTCTAAGGCTCTTGCATTAAGGCTGGAGACTGTGCTACCCTCTATTATTAAAGAGGATCAGACGGGCTTCATAAAAGGGTCACAGATCCTCCATTAATGTTAGGAGGCTGCTTAACGTAATTCAAGCATGCCAGCAGCAGTCAATACAGGGATTGGGGATTTCTTTAGATGCAGAGAAGTCATTTGACCGAGTTGAGTGGCCGTACCTTTTCTATACTCTAGACCGATTTGGTCTGGGCGAAGTTTTCATAAGATGGGTAAAGGTTCTCTACAGTGTACCTCTCGCGGCGGTCATTACCAATGGGATACAATCAAGCAATTTTAATATTTCTAGGGGCAGCCAGCAGGGCTGCCCCCTTTCACCATTACTTTTTACTTTGAACCGTTGGCAGAGGTCATTCATGGGGATCTCAATATATCAGCTCCAGAAGTGGGGTCAAAATTAAATAAGATCTTGCTGTATGCAGGCAATGTTCTAATTTTCTTGACAAATCCAGCAGTTTCAGTGCCTTGCCTGATACAAGCATTCACGCGTTTGGCACTTTTTCAGGGTATAAGATTAATTTTGTTAAGTCAGAGGCTATGCCTATGGGTGGTCTTACGAAAGAGTTGGCTCTTGAGTGACTATAGATTCCCATTTAGGTGGTCACGGAGGGTTTTGTGTATTTGGGCATATTTATTAATTCAGTTCTGGATTGGCTGTTCAAAGCCAATTTTACTCAATTATTTGAAAAAATTAAACAGGATCTCCAAAGGTGGGAGGCACTTCCAGTCTCGTGATTGGGTCAGATAGCGCTTAAGATGAATATTCTCCTTCGTTTGCTACACCCTATACGGTTGCTCCCCCTGATTTTCAATAAACAAACACCCAGGAGACTGAATGGTTGGTTCAGCTCCTTTATCTGGCACCATAAATGGCACCTCATTAAATTAGCCAAACTGCAGTTGCCTCAAAGATTGGGGAGAGTAGACCTTACGGACATTAATTACCAATTAAGCTTGCTTTTGACCTATGTGAGTGATTGGGTTTGTGGGGACTCTCTTTCAATATGGCTAGATATAGAAGCCTCCCAGGCAAGGTGCCCCTTACTAGTTTGCTGTTTTTGGACAGTTAGGGAATATTGTCATAACCCAATAGTCATCAATACCGTTAAAGCATGGAGGGCAATTTGGCAGAGGGAAGGTAATATTGGCAAAACATCTTTGTTTACACCTTTAGTGGGTATGCCGGGTTTTCAACTGGGTATGATAGATTCAGGATTTAAACGTTGGGCAGCTAGGGGTGTATCTTGAATGGGTGATTTATTTGAGGGAGACGTGATGTCCTTCGATCAGTTAGTACAGAAGTACAAGTTACCTAATAGAGACCTCTTTCATTTTTTTCAAGTTAGGGATTTTATTCAAAAAAACGACCACACCTTTGACTGATCCCTACAAATCTGACATAGAAAGAGGGGTACTAAGGGCTAAGAGTACACTCTCTGTCAGTACTTTATATCACCAAATGGGGGGTGCCACCTCAGATGAGTCTAATCGACTCTGCAAGATGTGGAAAAGAGAGCTGGGTGTTGAAGTTCAGAGGCATGGGAGGAAATTTGGGAGAATGCAAGGAAGATACCAATTTGCAATAGGACTCATACTTTACAGTAGAAGATTCTCGACAGGGTCCACTTAGCCCCAGACCGTTTGTCAAAATTTAAGCCAGGGGTATCTTCAGCATATCCCAAGTGCAAGGTCTGCACGGGCACTCTTTGATCTTGTGACAGGCTTCAAACATATTAGAGCACTGTGGCGGGTGCAATGGAGAGGATTTTAGGTGTAGGGGTGGAGAAGGACCCTATTTCTCTCCTTTTGGGCCTACCCATTGTATTTCCTGCAGACGAGCATAAGAATATTGAAAAAAATTTTTTCTTAAGTTCTGTGCAAGGAAAAACCCCCAGGCCTGTCGGGTTGGCAGAAGATCGTTATGGAGCATATTCCCCTGGATTCTCTCAAATATGGTACACCACAAAACTGAGAATTTTTACAAGACATGGCAACCCTTTTTGAAATACCTGGACACAGATTTATCTGCCACACTAACAAGGGCTTTTATATAGCCATAATGATTGTGTTTCATGAGTCCAATATCCAGGGAGGAGGAACTGTGAATGAGTGTTTTGTTTGGCTGGGCTGAGTTCTTACTATTTGTTTGTTGTTAGGTACTTATTTAAATAGCTAGTTTGGTTTTTCTTTACTTTTATACTTCTCTATATATATGTTTATACATTTGTATAGGAGGGTGGGTTGGGGAATTATTTTGTTATTTTGTTATTTGGGTTTAGTTTTGTACTGTTTTGAATTGCATTGTTTTGTATTTGTTGTAATATTTAAAAATCTATTTTTTCTTAATAAAAATATATTATAAAAAAATTCAGACTAGATGGACTACACCCCAGAGCTCTAATGGAGACAGCAGAGGAGACTGTAGAGGCACTGGTGCCAACAGATCTGAGTTGCCAGTGAGGTAGAACATACTGGGTAATTCACCATAAGTTATTAATTTAGCTACTTAAATCTCTTAGACAATCAAACACTGAAACAATGATTTAAACTTTATTGATATAGCAACCAAAATAACATTCCTTAATTTAGGTCTCACAACCAAACTTGGCTATTATCCGATTAATGATGAAATCCTGGCCAGATTCTACCAACAGTGGTCAGTTTCTAGAAATATCTAGGGTTCAAACATTGCTTAGTATTGTTCTTCAAAGTTCTGCTACTGACTTGTTCTGTTGTTGGATTCTTACACAATTTTTACTCTTTCAGGTTTGTGGTGTAACATTTAATAGATTCCCAACAGTGATGACATTTCTGTAGACTTCAAGTCTGCAGTTTGCCTTATCAAAAGTAGCTCCTCTGTTCCTCGTTACATTGTGTCTCTTTAAAACAGGTTTTCTTGCAATTAACCCTTTACTTCAGAATATTAAGTCTGCATGCAGAATTAATTGCCCGTTTGTCATGAGGCAACATATTATCAAGCAGTTATCATAAACTTGTTTATGCTCCTTCAACTCCTTTCCAAGAGTTCCTCCTTATCTATTTCATCTCAGGAAAGTTTATTCCAGAAAGTTTATTGCAGGTTCTTTCAACTATGAACAGTTAAAGTTCAAGGTTTGTGTAAAGATTTGTAGCTCAGAGGTCGGTTGCATTAGGCGTGTGTATGTTTGCCAAGTTGGAAAGTTGGTTTGCTAAGTTAGGAAGTTGATTTGCAGATATTTCACCCCCTGTCTAGGTGACATCTTTAGTGCTTTGGAGCCTCCTGAGGGGCACTGCTGCATCTGGTTGCTCATTCTAGAGGCTGGTATACAGAGGAATCTCTATTATCCGAATGAGATAGGAGGGAACTATTTCATTTGGATAATTGAGTATTCAGTTAATTAAATACCTTTCTTCTGGGGCTCGGTTTTCTGTTAAGTCCGCTCCCCATGCAGGCCCACCCCCCCAACCTCCATCCAACACTGCCCCCACCCCCTCTCTCCAGGGCAGCTGGACTGGACACTAACAGGACCGCTGCTGCCGCCTTTCGGGGAATGAGTCTCCAAATAGCGCCTGAACCTACACAACGTTGCGATATTGGAGGGAGTAGGTGTACGTAGTCATTCAAAGACAGTGCCTGGGCTTCCATTAGTCCAGGGCTGTTCTCAGCAGCATTTCAGGAAGCGGAGTTCACTTTTAATCACTAAACAAAAGACGCCAGTGTTGGAAACTCATCTTTGATGTAATGTTTTTATCGGGACCTCGAGATCTCCTTCGGATAATCAGATATTCAGATACTCCTCTGTATTGAGTCTACATCTGTGTTTGTTGATGGAGTCCATGGACGAGTGGCATGGTTCTAAAAATTTTCCACCTGTCCTGTTTAGCTTGTCCTATGGTCGTTGTGTTGTCCCAGTCAAATTTGTGCTGCTTGTCATCTGTGTGTATGGCGACTAGGGACAACTGGTCATGGTGTTTAGTGGCTAGTTGGTGGTTGTGGATACGGATTGCTAAGTTGTCTGCCTGTTTCGTGCAGTCTTTGCATGGAATCTGGTAAATTATGCTTACCTTGCACATGTTGGGCATAGGGTCTTTTGTTCTGGTGAGTTGTTGTCTGAAGGTGGCTGTTGGTTTAAGGCCTGTAATGAATCCAAGTGATTGGAGAAGTCTAGCTGTCAGCTCAGAGACTTTTTTAATATACGATAGAGTGGCTAGTGTGTTGGGTTGTGGCATGTCCTTGTCACGCTGTCTCTTAGGCATCTGCAGATGAAGAAGTTGCAGTGCTATTCTTAGATTCCCTACAGTGTGGAAACAGGCCCTTCAGCCCAACAAGTCCACACCGACTCTCCGAAGAGCAACCCACCCGGACCCATTCCCTTACATTTATCCCTGCACTTAACACTATGGGCAATTTAGCATGGTCAATTCACCTAACCTGCACATCTTTGGATTGTGGGAGGAAACTGGAGCACCTGGAGGACACCCATGCAGACACGGGGAGAATGTGCAAACTCCACACAGACAGTTGCTTGAGACAGGAATTGAACTCGGGTCTCTGGCGCTGTGAGGCAGTAGTGATAACCACTGTGCCATCGCACCATTATTGAAGTCTCGGTAAAGATGTTCCTCCTCTCTTCGCAGGTTGTTAATTGCAAAAACAACCAAACAGAAGTGGAGCACAACAATTAAACAGGTCATCGCCATAGGACAGAACAGAACCACATACAGAAAGAACAGTACTACAAGACAAAATGACTAAACTAACCAACAGCAGAGAAGACAACACACCAGACATGTGGGCAATAAATCTCTCCAATAGCTTACAGACACAAAAAGCCATATTAGCCAAGAGACTCAACTACAACCACAAGGACGCAAAAACAACAGACTTCCTAGCTCCACTGGAATGTACGCTCAGAACTAACCGAAGAGAAACAGCAAACCAGTCAGACAAACCATTGTACCCTTAGTAATAATAAAATGAACAACCTCAACAATGAGAGAAGCCCTAACATCCAAATATGACAATAACAATCATAGTACCAGCAATAAAGGTAGAATGATAGTTGTTATGGACAAGGCAGAACATATTCAGCAAGCAGAGAAACTACCTGCAGATGCTGACACCTACCTACAGAGGGTAGGTGACCCCACACCATAGTTAACTAATAGAATAAACCCCCCCCCCCCAACCAAACCTACAAAAAAAAAAGGCTGATAACCAGGATTGACCGACAAAGGATGAAGTCAAAAAGCAAAAACACTGCTTATCCAAGGTACACAAAGCAGACATATCACTTAGACCCACGGTGACACTTCCAGGAACTAAATAAAACTGACAAAAGAACTTCAACAGAAACTGAAACATCTTATCAATGGATTCGAACACTCCATACAATCACAAGAATTCCTAGACAACATTGAGAATAATAGACAAGCACGAAGCAACGGTCTCATTCAATGTAACGGTACTGTTCACTTCAATTGGCAAAAATCTAACCAGACAAATAATAATCAACCTCCTGGACAAACAGAATAGATGATATGAGGGGGAACGTATCAACAAGGACTGCATACTCAAACTACTAGACCTGCGCTTGAGGAAACACTTAACATTCAACCACCAAATATATGAACAGACCAATGGGACACCTATGGGCTCAGCCACCTCTGGGTTTATAGCAGAAGCAGTGATGTAAAGGCTGGAACAAACAGCCCTCCCACAAATCCAACCCAAATTTTGGATCAGATATGTAGACAACATTTTTGTAATGATTAAGAGAACAAATCAAAAACATACACCGGATTATCAGCACTATGCTCACAGGGATCAGATTTACGAGACAGGAGGAAACCAATCAACTCCCATCCCTAGATATGATGTGTACAGAAAGACTACACGACACACCCACCCACACCCACGAAGTTGCAATAGGACCTTGTTCAAAAAAGGTTACAATATACTGTGCAGAGAAAAACACCTCTACAGTCTTCACCAAGAATGGATATGCCTGCAACTTCACCTACAGATGCTTAAGAGACAAACAATGTAACAAGGACATGTCACAACCCAACACACCACCCACTATCTTATATAAAAGTAGTCTCCGAACTGACAAACTTCCCCAACCACTCGGATTCATTACAGCCCATAAACCAACAGCCATGCTCACACAACAACTCACCAGAACACAAGACCCTATACCCAACATGTGCTAGACAAACAAATTACCAGATTCCATGCAAAGACTGCATGAAACACTATCGTACAAACAGGCAGACAATTAGCAATCAGCATCCACGAACACCAACTAGTCACTAAATGCCACGACAAGCTGTCCCTACCCATCTGTGTGTATGGCTAAAGCACCACAAATTCTACTGGGACAATACATGATCATAGGACAAGCTAAACAGAAGACAGCTAGAGAATTTCTAGAAGCACGACATTCACCCTTGGACGTCACCAACAAACATTAAACATATTAAAGTTGTGTATAATATTATATGCAGGTACCAAGGTAAGGTGATATTGTCTCTAAATTGGTATGCAAGATATGATTCAGTGTATAACTAATCAGGTTATTACACGTCTGAGAGACTGGTCTCACAATTTGGCACTAACCACAACTGTAAGGAGGATTTTGCAGGATTAACAGGACCAAGTATGACATAATTTCCTATACATAGGTCAATGTAAGGTGGACCATGCAGTTTCACACCCCCATGTTTTAAAACTACGTTTTAGTCGAGCCATACCTCGTGCCCTATCATCTCCACTTAACTCTACTTATTACTAAAATAATAAAATCAGTTTATAAATGTAAGGTAAAGTGATAACAAGTAACAGCTCATTAGCTTTGGGACAAAAGACTGAGGGCAAAATAAAAAGCTGCACCACCCGTTTTATCCTCTGTACTGACTTTCCACACCAAATTCTGTGGTTCCCAAATTTGTGCACTTCACAATTCTAAGTCATTCCACCAACACTAGCCATGCTTACAACTCCACAGCTCCAGTTCTGAAATGCCAGCTAAAAACTCTCTCTCTCTCTTCCCCCTCAAAGCACCCCATAAAACTGACCTCACCTTTCCTGATAAACAAAGTTTGAGTATTATCCAAAGGTTGATGACTGTCAATGATACAGTTTGACTCCTTCAATATAGGGCATTATGCCCGAAACGTCGATTCTCCTGTTCCCTAGATGCTGCCTGACCTGCTGCGCTTTTCCAGCAACACATTTCCAGCTCTGATCTCCAGCATCTGCAGACCTCACTTTCTCCTCAAAGACTTTTTACAGCCTCAAAAACAAAATTCAACAGTTCAGAATACTAAATACATCACCCAAACCACATTAAACTCAATATTATTCTGTTCTATCTACTCTAGACTTGATAGACCATTGCTTAGAGAGTTAATAATCAGACTTATGTCTTTCCACTCATCTTGTGACAGGAATGTGATAGAATACTTCCTAGTTTCCTAAGTGAGTGTATTTTCACCTATACTCTAAGTTGGAAACCATCCAGGACAAAGCAGTCCACTTGATTAGCACTCCTAGTATCATCTTCAATAATCACTACCCCACCACTGGTACACTACAGCCACATGTCCCCCCCTACTAGATGCATTGCGGCTACTCAAGGATTCTTCAATGGCATCTTCTAATCTGAAACCTCTCAGAAATGCAAGGACAGCAGGAAGCTAGAAACACATTTGTACATTATCCTCCATGTCACATAGCATCTAGACTATGACAATTCCTTCATCATTGCTGTATGAAAATTCTGAAATTGCCTACTTAATGCCATAGGAGCAACTTCGTCACAAACCACAGCAGTTCAAGAAGCCAGCTCGCCACCTTTAAGAGCAATATATGCCAATGACAAATACCCACATCCTAGGAACAAAAAAAAGTTAAAGTACGCCATTTAACAATGACATAATACTAAATAGGTTCAATGGGTAATCAAAAGCAAACCGCTGAAATATAAATGAGTTTACTTTAGTCATTGCAAAAAAAATCTCCTACCCGATGTTCCCCACACCCCAAAATTACATTATGGACAAACTGGAAGGGTGGGGAAGAATCATTGAGGCTAACCAAAATTCAACACAATGGAAATGTGCATCATAATGAACAGTGACAAGTGAGTACCCTCTTTAAAAAAAAAGCAGAAATTACAGATCAAGTCAGTCAATTTCACTGTGGTTAAACATTGGGTAAAATCATCAAAACATAGGCTGCACATGACCAATTTATTAGAAATTTTGGGAGGAACAGGACAAATGATTTGAGAACTGACTGCTGACAGCTGGAGTGCAAGATAGTTTTAATTGTTTTGCACAAATCTAATTTTGTTTGTAGCTGGCATTAATGCATATTTAGCTAGAATTTAGACTGTAGATTTCAAAGTTCCTAGCCTTAAACAAAATTTTAACAAGATGTGTACTGAAGAGCAGTTGAGCTTAATTAAAGCAGCTTAAACTAGCTCTGGATCAGTTAGGCCTTTTGCATAAGGAGCATATGCTATGTGCCAACTTTGTCCATTCAGCATTTGAGTGAGACTTATGATGGAGTGCTGGAGTTGGGTGATCATGAGAGTTAGCAAAAGATTTATTTTTGCTTTTTCTAACTGTCAGCCTCTATGAATTAGTTCTTACGCTGCTACAGGAGAAACCGCTGGCTATTTAGAGTCCTAACTAATTAAGTCCTAACTAATTAAGTAGCTAGTTAGAACACATTAAGGATAGCAGAATGGATATCATCATAGCTGCCTACCAGTGAGAGTCAGGACAGAACAGTGGCAATAGGTGTCTGAAGTTCAAGCAGCTTTAAATCAAAAGCTCAAGAGCTGGAGGCTGTACTATATAAAGTGCAATTGCATCAGAATGGCTAGAAATTAATTGGATTATTTGCACTGGCAGACAGTCACACCTATTACGATAGAGTCTCCTGATTTGATCAGTGTTCTGCAACAGTAGTATGACTGAGTGAGGGCAGGAACCTCAACCTTTGCAGCTACCCAAATTATATGCACTCTTTTCAGCTTGTTTGGATGAAAGTGGAAGCTAGTGGTTGAGCTAATTGGTCATAGCATTGCAGCACAGAAATCCAATCAAGGAGGAGGTGGAGGGAGCAAAGTACTTGTAATGCTAGTAGAGTATACAGAGGAACCTCAATTATTCAAGTATCAATTATCCGAATATCGGATTATCCGAAGAAGATCTCGAGGTCTCAATAGAAACATTACATCAAAGATGTGTTTCCAACACTGATCACGTCTTTTGGATAGTGATTAAAAGCGAACTCCGCTTCCGGAAATGCTGCCGAGAACAGTCTGGACTGATGGGAGCATAGGCAGAGTCTCCAACTGACACACCACCCTCCATCTCTCTCTCCCCACACTTTCCCTAGAGTTTTACACAGGGGTGTATCCTAAACCCCCTTCCCCAAATAATCTCTCCAAAATTGTCTTGTACAGGGCAAAGGTGGAAAAGAACACGAGAGAACAAGCATCTAGCCCAGAGAGGGGATGGGGCACTTGGGGGTGACAGTGTTGGAAAGGGTTGAGGGGGCAGTGTTGAATGGATTTCAGGGATGGACAGGTTTGGGAGGGGGTTGTTGTTGTTGGACAGGCAGAGGGGCAGTGTTGGATGGGGTTGGAGGGCGGATGGGGGACAGGGGTTGCACAGTGTGCTGCTGTCTCATCTCCTGAACAGGGAGCGGACTTAACAGAAAAGTCCAAGCCCCAGAGGAAAGGCATTTAATCAATTAACTGAATAATTAATTATCCGAACAAAATAGTGCCCACTCATCTCATTTGGATATTCTCAGAGGGAGTGACAACATCCTCCCCAGAACTAGATTCCAGATGGCCGTATGCTGCCTTGTTTCAGGGTTTAGGACATTTGCTCAGGACGAAAGATGAACTTGAGTGGGAAGGATACAGCTAATGTGGTCTATGTCGTTAGATATTAAAAATAGACAGGTCAAAGGAGGCGATTCTGTAACAGAACATAACAACGTAGTACAGGCCCTTCAGCCCTCTATGTTACGTCGACCTGTGAACCCAATCTGAAGCCCATGTAACCTACACTATTCCATTATCATCCATATGTTTATCCAATGACCATTTAAATGCTCTTAAACTTGGCAAATCTACTACTATTGCAGGCAAGGCATTCTATGCCCTTCCTACTAAGAACCTACCTCATTTGTCCTAGCTTTAAATTGAGGGGTGATAAATATATGTCCCCTTGTACAAGCTATCACCATCTGAGGAAAAAGGTTTTCACTGTCCACTACCTAATCCTCCGATCATCTTGTATGTCTCCATTAAGTCACCTCTTAACCTTTCTAACGAAAACAGCCTAAAGTCCCTCAGCCTTTCCTCATAAGACCTTCCCTCTACACCCGGCAATATCCTTGTAAATCTCCTCTGCACCCTTTGCAATGCTTCCACATCCTTCCTATAATGCAGTGACCAGAACTGTACGCAGTACTTGGCAAGTGTGGCCATACCAGAGTTTTGTACAGCTGCAACATGACCTCATAGCTCTGAAACTCAATCCCTCTACCAATAAAACCTAACACACAGTACACCTTCGTAAAAACCCTATCCACCTAGGTGGCAACCTTCAGAGATCTATGCACATGGACACAAGTCTTTCTGCTCATCCACACTACCAAAGATTACCATTAGCGTAGTACTCTGCATTTCTGTTACTCCTTCCAAAGTGAACCACCTCACACTTTTCACATTAAACTCCATTTGCCGCCTCTCAGCCCAGCTCTGCTGCTTACCTTCATCTCTGTAACCTGCAACATCCTTCTGCACCATCCACAACTCCACCGACCTTCGTGCAATCTGCAAATTTATGAACCCATCCTATTACACCCTCATTCACGTCATTTATAAAAGTGACGAACAGCAGTGGCCCCAAAACAGATTCTTGCGGTACATCACTAGTAATTGAACTCCAGGATGAACATTTCCCATTAACCACCACCCTCTCTTCTTACAGTTAGCCAATTTCTGACCCAAACAACTTAATCACCCTCAATCCCATGCCTCTATTTTCTGCAATAGCCTACATGGGGAACCTTATCAAATGCTTTACTGAAATCTACATACACCACAGCAACTGTTTTACCCTCATCCATCTGTTTAGTGACCTTCTCAAAGAACTAAGGTTTGAGAGGCACGACTTACCCTTCACAAAACGGCGTTGACTATCCCTAATCAAATTATTCCTTTTAAAAATCCTTTCTAACACTTTACCCACAACCACTGGTAGGATTAGCTGGATACCAAATTAAGCAGAACTTCAAAGGTTTTAAATATTTTGATCATCACTGGAGGCATATGCAAATGGCATTGGCCAAATAGTTTAGAGAAATGAATGTATAGGCTCAAACTCAGGTGTGGGAGTCCTAAATTCTGATGAGTTGGGAAAAGTCAGATCAACACTGTTAGGACAGTCTCCGTCTGAAAGTGCTGAGATTGATGGGGCAAAACTAGGCAAAGAGAGGGCACATTAAACTATACAGTGGGGGCAGAGATCAAATTTAAGAGGTGGTAAATTCAAGGCAAGTGAGAAAGGTACTAATTTGGGATAAGAAAAACTGTGACAGAGAGTATATAAATCCAACAGTAAATCAGAGAAGGATAGAAGCTACAAAAGGAACTTTAAAAAAGAACAAGATTGAAGACTGAATGGAAATAACATCTTAAGAGATGAACTGAATGTGCTTAGAAATTTAAATAGCCCAACCAGGACACAGCTGTAGGATACTGTGGATTGGTTAACAAATACTGAAAGGCACATGACGCTTAGAGAAGAAAGGGAGGCAGGTTAAAAAAGTGGATGGCTGGCTGTTAATTATAGTATTAGCACAATAAAGGGGGATGCCCTCAAACCAGGAATCTAGGATGTAAGAACAGTTTGGATAGAGGGGAGAAATGACAAAGGCACACTTGTGGCAATTGTGCACCACCCCAAGAGGAACCACACTATTGGATAGTATAAAGGGAAGAAGGGCTTGCAAGTTTGTCAGAAAGGAATGGTGATAATCATTGGAGATTTTGAATTACATGTAGACTGGAAAAGTCAGATGAGCAAAGACAACTAAATGAGGAGTTCACGACAGTTTCTGAAAACAATTCTGGAGCCAAACAAAGCAGGTTATACTCGACCTGGTAGTGTGCAACAAAATAGAAGTAATGACCTTATAGTGAAGGTGTCCTAACTAGCAGCAATTTAATTGGATTAATTTAACGTTCAGCTGAGGGAGAGAGGAGTATGTCCATGACTAGTAATTTACAACTTGAAGGAGAACAATTAAGGAAAGGCTACTTTAAGAGAGCAGGGTAAGCTAAAGTGTAATAGCAATTTAGGTTAAGGGATTTTAATAGATGCAATGACAACATTTAAGGGGATAATTTAGAATGCATAGAATTAGGAACTCTTGTGCCACAGTGGCAGTGTCTCTACTGTATATCAAAGCCAACAGGCCTGAGTTCAGGTCCCACCTGCTCCTATGGTGTAATAATATCTCTAAACAGGGCAATTAGAAAATCTCTAGAATATATGGGAAAAAAACATTCCAACAATCAAGAAAGATCCTAAGGAACAGATCCTTTACTTATTAAGTAGAGAAAAGGTAGAAAGCATTGAGCTTAAAGAAAAAGTATATAACCAAGCAAAGATGGAGGCAGATTAGACAGATTAAGATCAAAAAAATTAAAGAAATTAAGTAGGGAAAAATTACAGTACAAGAGAAAGCCAACCAGAAGCACAATATAGTAAGGATTTCTAAATATTAAATGAATACAATTAAAATGGACATTGATCCCAAAGAAATTGAATCAGAAGAATTGATAATAGACAATAAAGAGATGACAAATTGAACAAAGGTTTTGCATTAGTTTTTGCTACATGCTATACACTTGACATTCCTGAAGCAGTTATAAAATGGAGAAATGGAAAGGAAGTAGTTCAAGATGACTACAATCAGAAGTGACACGAAACATTGTTGAAGTTGCAACCTGGGCAAGAACCCAGCACCTGATGAATTTCATCCTAGGACCTTAAAAAGTGGCTAATGAGATTGTTGATGCAATGGTTTGTGTAACTGTCCAAACCTTCCCCAAAAATCTAAATGAGATTATTTTATTGGAAAGACAAAAGAAACTCCTTTATTTTAAAAATGTAGACAAAACAGAAAGCTTAACATCTGTCATAGGGAAAATATTGCAGATGTTATAACACGGATCTTAGGTAAGTTCAAAGTAATCAGGCAGAATCAACAATGTTAGGAAAGGAAAAATGTTAATCAGTCTATTGGAGTCATTTGAGGAAGTAATATTTGCTGTGGATAAAATGGGAACAGTGGACGTACCGCACTTGGATTTCTAGAAGGCATTTGGTAAAGTGCCTCAAAAGGTTATTGTGGAAAATAAAAGATTGTGGTGTATGGCATAACATGTTAACCATTCAATCTTTTGTCTATGCCAACAAGAAACAAATATGCATAAATGGATATTTTTTCAGATTTGCAAGCTACCACAGGGATAACTGCTCTGGCAAAAACTGTTTACCACATATGATTGACATAGTTAAACAGAAACAAGGGATGGCTGCTAAAAATCAATGACTCAAAAGATAGGCAGTACAGTAATGTGGGAAAAAAAAAGGAAGAGGACATGAGAAGGTTACAAAATGTGATATTTAGTGAATAAATAGAACTGTCAAACAAAGTACATGTCAGAAAATGTGGACTGTCCATTTTGGCATGGGAAAAAAATTATAACATTACCTAAATGACAAGAGACTTCAAAGCTCTGAGATAAAGATCTGGATATCCTCATCCAAGAATCACCAGACGTTAGTGTGCAACTAAAGCAAGTACATGTGAGGTATCATTGTGAGGGCAATTTACCTCATTTGTGAGGGCAATTAAATAAAAAGGTTGTGCATACAGGGTACTAGCAAAACCATAACTGGTGTACAGCATACATCGTTGGTCATCTTGGTTAAGGATGAAAATGTCAGAAGTTCACAAAAGGTTTACCATACTAATACATGGCATAGAGACAAAAAAAAAAAACTGCAAATGCTGGAATCTAAAGTAGACAAACAGAAGACTGGAAGAACACAGCAAGCCAGTCAGCATCAAGTTTGTCAAATACATGGAATAGGCAGTTACCCTTTGAGGGAAGGTTAGTCAGGTTAGGTTTTTTTTAAAAAATCTGGCATTTACAAGAGTAGAGGCAACTTGATTGAAACATAAAAGATCCTGAGGGATCCACCTTGACAAAAATCGATTCCTTTCACAGGAGAGCACAGGATTTGGGGTCACTATTTAAACTAAAGGGCCACCTATTTCAATAAAGAGTCAGTTTTATTTTCTCAGAGGGTGGTCAGTCTTTGGAACTCTTCCTGAATAGGCAGTGGAAACAGTTTTTAATGTTAAGGCAGAGATATATAGAGTTTAAGTAAGTAAGTGGGTGAAAGG
Organism: Chiloscyllium plagiosum; assembly: GCF_004010195.1. Taxonomy (NCBI): domain Eukaryota; kingdom Metazoa; phylum Chordata; class Chondrichthyes; order Orectolobiformes; family Hemiscylliidae; genus Chiloscyllium; species Chiloscyllium plagiosum. Next base: position 11,318,283 of record NC_057737.1, on the reverse strand, counting down.
TGATATGGGAAAGTTGGAAATGTGGACTCGAGGTTGCAATCAAATCCATCATGTTCTTATTAAATGGTGGTGCAGGTTCATGAGGCCAAATCCCTATCCCTGGTTCCTTGTTTGTACGTATGAAATCTGAACAAATCTTACTTCAATTCAAACACATTTGATAAACTACTGCAGCAAAAACTAAAGCTCAAGGTAAAAGATTTTTCTCTGAAAAGTTATAGCAACTGGTGGTCTACTGAAGTCAGCATTGGGAAAGCTTGTTTAATATACACATAAGGACTCAAGTGAAAGATATGACGTTTGCGAATAGCTTTAATTTTGGTGAATGGCAAAATGTAAAAACTGCAAGATAAACTAACATGTATGGCAGATGCAGCTCAACAAAAGAAAATTAAGAAAGTAAGTTATTATCTTCCACAAAGCAGTCGCTCAATGGTCTACTTTAATATAGCAACCTGTTTGTACAAAACAAACCTCACATTAGATAAAAAGCTGCTAACCTGTTTAGCTGATGCCGATCAACAGAAAATCTGTTAAAAGTCTCCACTTTAACTTGCACTATGGGATCTATTAGATCTACTTGAACACTACCAATTTACATTTGTATATATAAAAAAAAACCCAGCACCAATATGGCAACACTTCTCCCTCAGAACTTCACAGCAGTGTCCTAGAGTGAAAACTAGAGGAAACTGAATCAAAGTAACACTTTGAACATTTGGAAGAAAAGGTGCATTTCAAGTACAAGTAGGGGAGAAGAGGAATATTACAAAGATACAAAAGGCATGAAAGACCAAGCAACCATACAAAATTACAAGACAAAGAAACATCAAATATAGTTGCCAAACACAAAAGGAGAGCCATACTGAATGCTTAAAATGTCTTAGGCTACAACTGCTTACACGACATATTTGCATACAGGAATAAGGATGTAAACCTATCTGGAAAGGTGCACCACAGACCCACAGGAATATTAGTTACCAGGGTAGCTGATATTCAGTCCGCAGAAAAGTGAGCGTTGTACCTGCCGGAGTGGTTCGAGTATCCAAAAGAAGTGCCACTGAATTAGGGGTAGTAATATATATATAAAAGTTTATCCCCATTACTTTACAGTATATAAACAAGGCAGTATTAATTTAACAAGCACAAAATAAATTGAGGGGTGATAAGAAAATGCCCTTTGGGAGTGGTCAGAATATGGAATTCTCTGCCACAATAAGTTGTAGTAAAGTAGATGGATCACTGTTTGAAATCAGAAAAATAGAATATGCAGGAGGATAACTCTAAATTAGGGACTTTGTGAAGAAAGACTGAACACTGCAGTCCATTTGTGTGCTGCATAATTTATGATTTCTCTTACCTTGCAAAGTGACCAACCGAGGCTGGGACACCACTCCCAAGAATCCACTGATATTCAAAAGATCTTCAGTGAAATAAGTGAACAAAAATACAATTTTGAAGATACATCAATTTTTTTTCCCCCCTTTGGTCAAAGAGAATGCAAGAAGTGCCTAGCAAGGTTATTTATAAATAATACAGCACTTGTATTTCCCACCCAAGCACTAAAACCAATGAGAATTTGTCTCAGCTGTAACAAGGCAAGCCAGAAATTAAGTCTTCCTTCTTACATAGCATTGCAACAAGTAATGCAATCATACAAGACATCAGGACAGCACAAAAAGATTAGAACATACTTATGTAGCAAGCAATGCAAAATTACCACCACCGAATGCAGGTCTAGATTTACTTTAAGGCTGTTAATATGTTGAAAGAATTTTATTCCAATTGATGGGCAATATTAAGCCAAAGTAGACATGTTGAAAATAGTGCAAAAAATCTGCTTTGATATTTTAGAATTTTAGAAGAATTAAATATTCAAATTTATCAAATGTACCATCTTGCAACAAGAAATTTCACTTCCAATCTTCCAGCTAAAACTACAATTAATTTGGTATGGCTTCCATTAGATAGAGTGAGGAAGTTTGAAAGGCTATCATTCCACGAGCCATTTTCCCCAGACCCTCATATCGCCTGTATTTTCCAGACATGCATAAACAACATATACAATGCTTTTTATCCAAATTATTCACATTCAGAACAAAGTAGATCATTGAGCACCTCAAGCATCTTTTCATTTATTGGCACTTTAAAAAGACTTCAAGTTATTAACATCTAGTTATTCTATTAACCTAGAAAGTTATTTTTGCCCCCATAAAAATCTTAAACCAAATATAATCCATCCACAAAATCTAACATTTCCTTGAACTGCAATAAACTGTAAATTAGGACTGGGGTTTATAACCATTGTGTTACAAACTCTTTGAATACAACATTATAGCTTTTAGCAAAGCCAAACCAAATTGCCTACTTACAAAGTAAATTTCCTCAAAACAAACAAAAGGGTCAACAAAATGATACATAAAACATTACAGCAGTGCGATCAGGTTAAGAAAAATGACTTAACAGATACAAAAAAAGGACAGGAATTTAAATCATCCCTCCAGGTACACTATTTAGTAGCATTCATAATATACACCAGCTGGCAATTTATGCCATTGGAACCACTCAGATGAATTACTGCATTTCAACACCTCTACAATTATTATTCCAAACTGCACGAGCACCTGTTATCAAGTTCAAAGGAAATAGCATTATCTGTAGCAAGTACTTGCACCATTACAAAAACAATTCCTGTTATTATAGAATTGAATTGACTTTAAATTCTGAAAACACAAAACATGAAGGATATTAATTGGGATAGTTATTGTTAAAAAAAATCCAAAATTAACTTGAGTCATTTCACACACTCCTGAAGTAAATGGAGCAGTAATCTCACAGACACAATAATGGATCTGTTCCTTCAAATTAAATACAGTTATAGAATAGCAAATTATACAACATATCTTCACGCTAAAAGTGGCATGCTTCAAAGCAACCAAGCACTGTCTCCCACTTTGGCTACCACTAAATTATTGCTTAATGCAAAGCAAGACCTTTAAAAAAATTCCAAGTCAATTTTCATCACCAGGCTCAGTTTCTTCAAACAAAGGCAAATTTTAATTTGTTTTTGGCAATTTACCATTGCAAAAAATAAACCGATTTACACAGACAGTTATAATAAATATTGTCGGATGTCATCCAGCAACCTGAGTCAAAATATCTCACTTTGTTCTTTATTAAAAAATTAAAACCAGTTGGCCATCAAGAGGCCTTATAACTCAAGGTCGAAAAGGAAATCTGACCAAGCAGTCTCTGGTTCGTGTCGAGCAAGAAGCTTTAAAAAGGGGCACCTTAGTGACAAAAGCACCTTCCAGTGCCGTACGAAAATACACCCAAATAATGGCCAATTTCCGCCACCCGCCAAGCAATGTCACTTTATAACTGATTTAGATCCCTGGCGTTACAGTGCGTTCTGTTAGACGCCAAGCTCACCTAACCCACAGACATTTGGACAAGCTAAACATTTTGAAACTCCCAACAAGTTCAACATTGTCACCGCATTTATGGAAACACCCTTACTGCACAAAGTTGATAAGATGTTTATCTGAAGTAAAAGTAACTGGCGAAAAAAATTGCGACTTTTTTTGAAAAACATTAATATTTGAAAATATTCGCAAAACTTAAAATTCTTGTCCAGGAAACCTACCAGACTACTCCGAAGGCTCCGTATCCGATGGGTCTGTCGGGCTCGATGTCCAGTTGATGTGCCTTGGCAGCGGCCGCGGCGGCGGCGGCGGCGTGAATCTGCACCGAGGCGGCGGCGGCGGCCGGCGCCGGGGACGGGAAATACGGCGCCTGGCCCGGGTTCAGCATCGCCGCCGCCGCCGCCGCGGCCGCCGCCGTGGCGGCGGCCGAGGCGGCGGACGACGACGACGAAGAGGACGAGGACGACGAGACGGCGGCCGAACTCGCGGCGGCGGCGGCGGCAGCAGCAGCAGCCGGGTGATGGTGATGCTGGACCGGGTGTACCGCCGTGCCGATACCACCACCACCTCCGGCAGCAGCGGCACCGCCGCCACCACCAGTCGCAGCGGCGGCGGTGGCGGCAGCAGCCCCGGGGTGTATTTGATGGTGATGATGATGAGGTGGTGGCGGCGGCGGATGTTGGTGATGGCTGTTGCTGCTGCCGCTGTTGTTGTGGTGATGATGGTTGTTGTGATGGTGGTGGTGGTGGTGATGATGATGATGATGATGGGCGGCCCCGGCGCCGTTATAAGCCATCAGCTTGGCGACGCTTTGGCGCTGCTGCTGGCCCGCCGCCGCCGCCGTGGTGCCGCACAGCGCCATGACCAACGGCCGTACCGCGCGCCCAGCCCGCGCTCCACCGGCCGCCGCCGCCTCGCCGCTCGAGCTCCGCCTCGGCCGCACTCTCCTCGCTCCGTCCTTCCTAAACCATTTTCCAGCAAATTCCACACCCGGTTTTCCTCAGGAAATTCAATAATCCGGCTTTTCAACTCCTCGGAGAGTGAGAGAAAAAAAGATTCTTCAAAAAGACTTTGGCTTTCACTTCGCATACATTTTTTTTGAGGGGAAAGTCCTTCAGTTTTCCTCGGGAAACATCATCGGAACAATTATAGAGCTTATTTTTGGCTTTTTCCTTTAAAAATAAAAAATACTTCCCCCCCTCCCACCCCCCCAAAAGCCACCAAGAGGAGAGCAACTAAACACGGAACCCTCGAAAGCCGGATAGTCCCTCCCCCCCCACACTGACTGCTCCCGCCCCTCTCGCTCGGAAGCCCAGTCGCGCGCATCCCAACATGATCGTCTCCAGCTCAGCCCGCCTCCTTCCATAGACCGTCCCCTACCGGCGCCTGATTGACATCACCTTTGTCCAATAGAAATGCACGCTTGACCCATAGTGCTACGGCGTCCAGGTGCCGAGCGTGCTGCAAGGGTGGGTCACCCCGTACTGCAAGCAAGTCTGGTTGAGGGAGCACAAAGGGCACGTGATCCAAATCTTCTCCCACAAAGCCCAGCGGTGCTAGAAAGAGGTCAACTGTTGTATTGATGGGACCCCAACTGGTTAATGGAGGGAATCACACAGAGCACCAGTGCATTTTATCCTGGAGCTTTAAACCATTGGAGGGGATTTGCTTCCCCCTCCTCCTCCTCTCCCGCCGTGGAATTCAAAAATAAACTTCGACTTTTTTTTAAGTTCAGCTCTTAATGTGTCCTTTTTATGTTATGGATGAAATAATATTTTAAGTCCTGTACAAGTAGATTATCTTCAGTTCTCCTTAGTTTACTACAAAGGTCCAATATAGTAATATTGAAAACGGTAACAGCTTGAACTAAAAAAGAAGTTATTGGAAAAGCTCAGCAGGTCTGTGCAGAGAAATCAAAGTTAACGTTTCGGGTCCGGTGACCCTTCCTCAGAACAGCTTGAACTAGTTCTAATCTCTAAGTTGTAAAAATGCTAAAAGTTATGTTTTGAATTAAACAAAATCTGCATTTTAATGCTTAGTCGCTAGAGACTGATTTTTCAATAACTGTATTGAATAAGAGGGACATTAGTTACCTAATCGAGAGGGTTTCATTTTTCTTTGCTCATTTTCCAGGTCAGCTGCCCACTTGCACATGTACCATATATGGCCTGGGGAAAGTGGGTCAGGATACAGATGGGCAAAAACACGTATTTATAATGTTCAGCATGTCTTTGTGCAAAAATGACAGCCATGTCAGCATCATAGGAGAGACTTGCTTTTGGAAGTTAATATGTGTTTTTGAATTTATTAGATTGCTGATTATACTACTACCACATTTATAATTGTGGCAAAATGCAAAATTAAGGACTCTATCCCATGTATTGCTGAATTGAGTGGTAATCTGAATTGTATGATCCATAGATAAGATTTAAAATATCTCATGAAAACATTAATTGGAAAGAAATGATTAAAATCCAGTTTTTTTCCATTTGTTGTTACATCACTGAAAAATTAATTTGCGATGTTGAAGACAGGAATAAGGCCATAATTGAATCAGACATGATGCTCAGTGCAGGGAAAATGTCAATTTTACCACAAAGTAAAGAAGAAAATTTCAAAGAAAACATGTCTGTTGTCAATAGATTGTTGTAAATAGCTGTACAATTAACTAACTTCCTTTCAGTAAGATCTTCTAGAAATAGAAAGAGATACATCATGTTCTGTTTTAAGGACGTGTGGAAGTACAATTCGTTGAATGATTCCTTCCATTCATAATCATGAAGAAACATGATCAGTGTGGTAGAGTTACTAATTGTTATCTCATAAAGACAATGCAGCCAACTAAAAAAGATTTGGCAAAACTTTTTCCACCACTTTAGGAAGGTGCAAAGTGTTATTTAGACACAGTACTATCATGATAAAAATGGTGCACTGCTTTCTTTACAAAAACTGATTTGCTAAATACTGCAGTGTTTCTTCAATAAGCGAAGCAAAGGTAAGTGGAATTTGGCTGTCCCTCCACTAGCCTGTGATAGGTTGGACCAATTTACCATCATAACAATCACTGTACTTAGATAAATACATTGATTCTAAAATGGGAGTTTGTGAAAATGATATAAAAATCTACAATTCAAATATAAAATACTCTTCCTTGTGTGGCAGCTCCTCATGATAGTGATAACTAGTTCCCTCATGATAGTGATAACTAGTTATGTCAGTTAATAAAGTTTTGTATTATAAATTTTCCATATTACCTTGGAAAGTGTGAGGTAAATAGTTCTTGAATACTAGTTATGTCTTTTTTTGGCCATTAATCATTCCATTTTACATTTATGTTTCATATATATTCAGTGCAATTATTTCATCTTGAAGATACATACACCAATAGAATATTAAGGTGCAAAGCTAGAGTAGGTGGTCAGAAGAGGTCATCAGTGAATGATTTGGAGACACTGGTGTTGAACTGGGGTGTACAAAGTTAAAAATCGCACAACACCAGATTATGGTCCAACAGGTTTATTTGAAATTTAGTGCTTCCAAATAAACCTGTTGGACTATAACCTGGTGTTGTGTGATTTTTAACTTCATCAGTGAATATCAGCTTTGGCAATTATTGATAAAACACCCAGCACCCAAAGTCATTTAAGCCAAACTGATACACATTGTGTACCACCATCCTATTTGTAAATTTCAAAGATTTCTAATAAAATGTATTTGTTGCTTTAAAATATGTGCACACTTTAGATCTTTCAAAGACAAAGAAGATGCTGACTTGATATAAAATCTAAATGTTTGAAACAAATTAATAAATTGGTGTTAGGCATTTGGTACAATCTGATATAATGTCTGCCTACACAATTGGTTTTTACGAAAAGGAAACAATTTGCATCTTTATTCCAAACACTGGGGATAGCTCTGAAATTAAGAACTGAACATACACCACAAGATAATTTGGCTACAAAACATTTGCAAGAAGCATCTGCTAAATGTGAGAAGTTTGAAAGGTGGCACTTAGCGTAATGTACATCCTAATTGCAGAGAGGAATGTGTGGATCTGATTATATTAAGTGATTTGCTCAGAGGGTGGGGATAGGCTTTTAGATTTCAGTAGGGGAAAAGCCACTGAAGGGATCCTCCAGATCACTATCATTTTCTTCCTGTTTAGAGAAGAGATAATAACCTATCATAGTATGAGGGTTTGAAGAAAAAGAAGGAAAAATAGGTTTTCATGAAAAAAAATTGTCAATTTATTGAAGCCACAAAACTGGTTTGTAAGATATGGCACCTATAATTTAAGGATAGAAACTTGGCTTTTGATAATAATCAACGTAATAATAAGACAGGCTACATATTAAATTCACAAAAAAGTCTGTTATTTCCGAAGTCAGCGAGTTGACACAAAAGTAAGCTTTACTTAAACATGTGATTCTTTATACAAGAAAATCGAACTGGTGAATAGGTATAGCTATTGATGCTCAACAGACTGCAAACCCGTGGTGATGCTTAAGCTATTAATTTGGAACGACAAAACACAGACAGTAATCTTAAAAATTAAGTGAGCTACCTAGTTTTTCTGCAGAGAGCCACACATTTATTAGACAGATATGTTAACATTCCCATCCAGTGCAGATTTGTTAAATATATAATCCTTTCAAAAAAATAAAAATCCAACTGTCAGCAGTAATTTTACAAAGTCTTGCATTTACAGGAAATTCTTTTAGGAAAATAAATCTAGGCTGAATTAAATTTGTCAATTCTTAACAGACTTGTAGTGTATTGGAAGAATTACTGTTAGTACCTTCTAGGTGCCTTGGTGAAGAACCATCTCTGCTGTTACACATAGCAGAGTAGTTTCAAATCAAATCAGTCTCCTACCCAAATTCCCAAGAGAGTTTAAGTGATTATGCTATTTGAAAATAGTAACAGATTTAGCATTTTGTTTTCAAAAATGTTTTAGAGAACATTAATTCCAGCTCTTGGTAGTACTCACACTGAGTTTTACCATCTTTTCTGTTATTCATTCGGATTTACTCCCAGTTCAGAGTGACAAGCTGATATCCTAAGTTCATGTCTCTGCCAAATAAGTTAAATGGAACATGTGATTCAATTTGGAAACTAGGTTGTTGCATGCAGTATCAAGAAAAAAAATTGTCTTCCTGGGTAGCCCCAGACAACATTCCAAACTTCAGCAGTGCTATCAGGTAAGAATCAATACAGTCAGTCAGAATCCAACTATTCCATGACATCTTACATTGAATCATAAATATATTACCATTTTCAAAGAACAAATCTCATATGTTTTGCAAGTCATATCCTAATTTAAGACTCATACTTATGATTCTTGATCCACCTATTCAGAAAGTATTGCCAAATTGGCTTCCTGTTACCTTTATCATGCTTTTGTATCTACAGTGCACCTTCTGTTAGATGAGCTACAGTGAATGATTGTAGAATCCTATCAACTCTTTACCTAATTGGATAGTGTGAGGACATATCTTTGTAAATAAGGGTTGAGAGTGTGGTGCTGGAAAAGCACAGCAGGTCAGGTAGCATCTGAGGAGCAAGAGAATTGACGTTTTGGGCATAAGTTCTTCCTCCAGACGTCGGGTGGTTAGGATTTGGCGATGGAGGACGCCAAACCCAAACCTCCCAACACCTGGAGGAAGAACGCCTCATCTTCCTCCTTGGGACCCTGCAACCACACAGGATTAATGAGTATTTCACCAGTTTCCTCATTTCCCCTCCCACCCACCATATCCCAGTCCCAAGCCTTCAACTCAGCACTGCCCTCTTCACCTGTCCATTGTCTTTGCCATCTATCCACTCCACCCTCCTCTCTGACTTATCATTTTCTCCCCCACCTTAATTTACCTATTGCTTTCTCAGTTACCTTCCCCCAGCCCCACCCACTCATCTCTCAGCGCTCCGACCCACAAGCTTCATTCCTGATGAAGGGCTTATTCCCGAAACATCGATTCTCCTACTCCTCAGATGCTGCCTGACCTGCTGTGCTTTTTTCCAGCACCACACTCTTGACTCTGATCTTCAGCATCTGCAGGCTTCAGCTCCTCCTTGTTATCAAGGGTGGTCTGGTATTGGGCCTGCAAGCAAGTTGCAGGGTGAGTATCTCAAATTTCAGAATGTTGGACTTGGCAAACTGAGTTGATGTCTTGGAGGTGCCGATATTGGACTGGGGTGGACGAAGGTAAGAATCACACAACATCAGGTAATAGTCCAGCAGGTTTATTTGGAAGCACTAACTTTCGTGGTGCTGCCTCTTCACCTGAGGCTCAATGAATTCCCAGTTAATGGCCACCACCTGCCTACAACTATATAACTGCCCACTACAACTATAGTGGGAAAAATGGTCTTTTCCATTTCTGAGATTTGGAAGCAAGGATTTTGTATCTTTGCTGACTTTGTGAATTGGATTCTCCATGCTTAAATTGAAAATTGAGTTATGATAAATGATCATTTTTTTATTTGCAATGTTTGCAAACCCTTACCTGAGGGATATATATTTAGAGCTGAAAATGTGTTGCTGGAAAAGTGCAGCAGGTCAGGCAGCATCCAAGGAACAGGAGAATCGTCGTTTCGGGCATAAGCCCTTCTTCATATATTTAGAACCATTTTGCTCTCTGCTATTTTGTGATAGATATCTTCAAAGGTTTTGTTTATTTTGCTCAAGATAGTACTGTATGCAGAGTAGCTGCTGAATGGTCAACCGCAAACTATACGCTGTGGACAAACAGAAAAAAGGAAACATATACTTCAATAACAAGAATACTAAGGCATTAATAATCAAGAATGCTGTAAAGTAACTCACATTTCTACTAATAAGTGAAAAGGATAGTCTATTCTTCAGTCAGCCACATTGGTAATTATATCCAGCTGTGCTGGGATTAACAGCTGGCTACATTTTGTACACCTTGAATTCCAAGCAGTCTCAGCATTTTCACAACTCAGCTGCTACCACAGTATTCCTCAAATCATGCTCCTGCTCAGAAATGCAGAGGGGTTTCACACTGCAGAGAAAAACATGAAGCTTTCCTAAATGACATTAAAACCATTCGAGAAACTATTTCCTCTAACATCACAAAGCCTTACACAAGATTATTGGAGCAGCACCATGAAAGAAACTTGTGTTTAAACCACACCCCTATATTTTTCCCAGGAACTCGCAATTTTGTGTGATTGCCTGCTGAACCACTGTTGTTGAATTTTGTATTAAGCCACAGGAGACTGTGAACTTCCCTCTACTTGCATGCTTGATTCAAATCTTCTCAGTTTTTTGTGTCAAGCCATTTTAGTAATCTAAGGAATTTTAAAAATAGAAGCAATTATAGTTCTCATGAATCCTCAATAAGATCATGGCAGACCTTCTGCAGCAACTCCCCATTTATGCACTATGTCTATATCACTTGTTGCAGTTATTTCCCTTGTACATAACATGCTTGGAGAAAAAAATAATGGTGAATCATGGGCTTGGCTGTCAGACAAATTATTTATTTGTATTATTAGTATTGCAGGCTCCAGTTTAGAATAATATCTTGGGAGATGGAGGGAATGAAGATAATGAAAAAGTTGTAGGAGAACCTATTTTGGGATATGATCTATCTTTACCAACTTCTGATGTCTATTATGCAGATCTCCTAATCTGTTCCTTTATTTTGAATCAGAAAAGATTGCTTTGTATGTGATATGAGTTTATTGCCATGGTTGATAGAATTTGAATTCTTGTTTCTTTGTCTGTAATGCCCAGACATTGCCTATGATCTAAAGAGCAGATGGCCTCAATGATTTAATTAACAAAGGTTTCCTGTGACAGAGTAAAAATATTTGATTAGTTCACTAACAAAGCAATTTAATTTGTGCATGAAACTTGTTTGTCTGTCCCTCATTAGAAGGGCTTATATATTTTCCATTGTATATGACAAGATGTGTTTTCGATCAGATGTACGCATTAAAGTATCTTTCAATATGTTTTATAACACTGCAATAATTTCTGAAGTTTGTTGGAAATTTAATCAAAAATTGCTTGGTTTTTGATCTGGAAAGGCATTATTGAAATATTTAAAAAGTATTGATTTGACACAGTTATGAAGAAAAAAGATTTTGAAGAAAGAGTTAATTTTGAAATCCTGCTGACATAAAGAGTATTTTCCACTCCAGACATTGTGCTAGATGATATATGAATCAAATATATGATTTTGATTACTATGGGTAACTAACCTGTAATAGACTTTCTCTTGTATTCTTGTTATTGAACTTTTAGTATTTGTCATTTGTATACTTTATATTGCTGTTTGTAAACCAAGTTAACATTTACTTGAATTTGTAAGTTCCTGGTCTATATTACACTCTGGGGTCTCACTACAAATGTTTGATACATAACAGCTGCCATTTAAAATAGACATTGGTAATATGGTATGAAAATATATTGGCCTAGATTTTGCAGTAGAAATAATGGCAAAACTGTTAGCATTTAATGTACTTAGTCCTTTAAAACTGACTGCAAATTCTAGAGTCTAATATAATGGAAGAAGGGAAATCCAGAAGTTGCTATTAGTGGTACAGCATTCCCCACAGAGTGTGCTGTTGACACTACCCAAGACTGTAACCATGTAAAAATCACTGAACTGACGAGAGCTTATCCTTCTATACTATTAATTTAGCTGTTAGAACATTGGAAAAAAGCTATATTTCATTGAATATAGTGTAGCTGGGATTTTAATGATGTGCTAAACTTAAATTCCTGCTGAAAAATGTATCTGGCTCTGGGAAGTTATATTTATATTTGTGGACTGGCAACTTCCTTCATTATAAGAAATAGCTTTGCCACAATATTATTTTTTGAAACAGTTGTTTGTGATATTTCAGCTTCTACCATATCCTTATATATGTTCTACTCATTTATTGAACTTTGTAACACTTAATTGAAGTGAAGGATAATCAGTGCATTTTATTTCCTAGTGTATAGGGAAGCGATGGCTTAGTGGTATTATTGCTAGACTATTAATCCAGAAACTAAGCTAATATTCAAGGGATCTAAGTTGTATCTGCCATGGCAGATTGTGGAATTTGAATTCTATAAATATCTGGATTTAAGAATCTAATGATGACCTTGAAACCATTTTCAATTGTCAAGAAAAACCCATCTGATTCACTCATGTCAATTATCTACAATTCACACTGGTCTAGCCTCAAGCGTCAAGTTGACTCTCAACTGCCCTCTGAAATGGCCTAGCAAGCTACTCAGTTGTATGGTCTACCTACATTACATGAACTGCAACAGTTCAAGAAACTAGCTCGTTACCACCTTTTCAAAGGCAACTGGACACAGGCAATAAATACTGACCCAGAGAACAATGCCCATGTTCCATGAGTGAATGAAAAAAATGTTTGTTGTCTTTTAGAATGCTTCAGTGTAATTGGGTGCTTAGCTTGGTTCTCTATTGCTTTATGCCTGGAGATTCCTTTAGCTTGGTAGCAGATTCAATGCGATGCGAGGAAAGGAAATATTCATCGCACAGAGATTACTGCATATCTGTGAGAAGCTTTCTTTACCACTTTACCATTGACCACAAAATCAAAAACATTAAGGAATTAGTAACCTTTCAGCTCACACTTGTAGAGAATGGATTATAAAAAAATTCAACTGTCAAATCCTTAGTGACAATGAAAACTTTTAGATCATTATAAATGTTCAAACTTTGAAAATATAATTCACATTTATGTAGTGCTTTTTAAAGGTAAAAATAAAGAAACATAAGTGTAAAAAGTATCTTCATTGTAAGAACAATTAAGTACATAAAATAAGAATACTGCAGTGTTTGCACTTACTTTTGCTTTCAGTGTGAAGCTTATAATTGGATCAGTGACTGGCCTCCATTTGCAGACTGCCACTACATAAATTTAAGAACATCCTTCTAATGAAATGTTGTAAGCAACGACTCTAATGTTGACCATGTCACAAGTTAGATTAGGAAATTGATTTTTTATTGTATTATTTTGTTAATGCTTTCTTAAATCTTTTTGATCAAATAGTTTACCGAATTGATGTCATCGAAATCTCACCCTTCTAAACTGTTTGTGGTAATGAAAAATGTAATTAAACCTAACATAAATATTGATACTCAGATGGTCTATGGTTACATTGCAGCTACAAAAATGAAAACATTTTACTTGGAAAAATGCTACAAAAGTCAAAATCTTATCATTTGGAAAGTTGCAGCATGTTGGAATGGCGAGCAAGACTCCATGAGCATACGTTCTCAGTAATCCTCCAGATGATCACATTTGAATGAAACATTCACCTGCATATTTTCTTAGGTGGACAGTTCACACACACTATAGTGGGATTGCGTAGGGGTCTGAACAATGTGAGCTATGATAAATTGTGTAGTAGAATTGGGCAACAATTGTGGCAAGGCCAATCTGTATGTTGCAATCTTATTTTTGCTTTTCACAAGCATGTGGCGAGATTCTCAGTAGGCAGCAGTGGGATGCGAATTGACTGGGATTATTGCTTGTTAAACGCCTTGTTAATGGCATAACTCACCTCTTTAACATTCATTCCCTGCCCCCCACCCCCACCTCCCATCTCACCTAACTCACCAAAGAAACTCAACATTGGGAAAACTTAACAATGAAACCAGAGCAGATACCAGGTAGGTGCAGCTCGCCACTTGCTCCAAATGACCTCCATGTTGAAAATTGAGTACCAACATCTCACTCCATGGTCAGTAGCAACACACATCCACAGACATGTGACAGCTGCTAAGAATCTCCATGGTACATCTCTAATTCACTTACAGAATCTTCTGTACTTCAGTGCTACATCACTGATTACACCGGCAAGTGTCCTTATAATGCTGCACCCTGGGACAAGCACCCAGCTCATGGATTGGACCAAGTTAGAGATGCCAGGCTCATTTTGATGCTGTCTTGGTATGCCACTTACCACAGCCACAAAACCAGAAAGCTTTTTATAGTTGTCAACAGGCTTCAGTCGTCGGGGGGATTAGCCTTCGCTAGGGGATCCTGGCACAGTAAGTCAGGGCCAGCTTGGGCCGGTCACAGTTAAGACCTCATCCTCTTAAGGGGCGAAGAACAGAACAACAAGCAGCCCACCGCCTGCCTTGACTCTTTCTTCCTTATTGTGGGCTGTTTCATCTTACAATGACAGAGAGAGAGACAGGTATTCCCGGTGATGAAAGTGGGTGGCACAGTTTTCACTGTTCTAATGTTATACAATTCCAAAGGGGTGTATTATGTACACAGATCTTTGAAGGACAGATGCAGACAGCAGTTAATAAAGTATACAGTGTCTTCAGCCTATTCATAGGAATATAGAGTACAGAGCAAGAAAAAACTAGGAGCAGGAGTAGGCCATCTGGTCCCTTGAGTCTCCTCTACCATTCAATAAGATCATGGCTGATCTTTTTGTGGCTTCAGTGCCACTTACCCCCGCTCTCTCTATAATCCTTAATTCCCTTACTGTTCAAAATAATTATCTATCTTAGCTTTAAAAACATTTACAGAGAAAGCCTCAACTACTTCACTGGGCAGGGAATTTCGTAGATTCACAACCCTCTGGGTGAAGAAGTTCCTTCTCAATTCTGTCCTAAATCTGGTCCCCCTCATTTTGAGGCTATGCCCTCTTGTCCTAGTTATACCTGTCAGTGGAAACATCCTCTCTACTTCTATCCTATCTATTCCCTTCATAATTTTATATGTTTCTATTAGATCCCCCCCCTCCCCATTCTTCTAAAATCCAATAATATAATCCCAGTCTACTCAGTCTCCCCTCATAAGCCAACCCCTTCAACTCCGGAATCAACCTAGTGAACTTCCTCTGCAGCCACTCTAGTGCCAATACATCCTTTCTCAAGTAAGGAGACCAAAACTGCATGCAGTACTCCAGGTGTGGCCTCACCAGCACCCTATACAGCTGCAACATAACCTCACTGCTATTAAACTCCATCTCTTTAGCAATGAAGGACAAAATTCCATTTGCTTTCTTAATTACCTGTTGCATCTGCAGACCAACCTTCATGCACAAGGACACCCGATCCCTCTGCACAACAGCATGCTGCAATTCTTTTTTACCATTCAAGTAATCTTTTTCACTGTTATTTCTACCAAAATGGATGACTTCACGTTTATTAACATTGTACTCCATCTGCCAGTTCTTTGCCCACTCACTTTAAAAATTTATGTCCCTTTGTAAAGTTTCACAGTCCTCTGCACACTTTGCTTTACCACTCATCTTAGTGTCATCCGAAAAATTTGATACAATACACAAAGTCCCCAACTCCAAATCATCTATGTAAGTTGTGAATAATTGCAGTCCAAACACTGATCTCTAAGCCACACCACTAGTCACTGATTGCCAACCAGAAAAGCAAACATTTATCCCCACTCTTTGCTTCCTGTCAGTTAGCCAATTCTCTATCTTGACTCTTTCTGCCTTATTGTGGGCTGTTTCATCTTACAATGACAGAGAGAGAGAGATATGGATGCCATGAATTTTTACCTTATGCAGCAGCCTTTTGTGCAGCACTTTGTCAAATGCCTTTAGGAAATCTAGATACATCACATCTACTGGGTTCCTATTGTCAACTGTGCTCATAATGTCTTCACAGAATTCCAATAGGTTGGTTAAGCATGACCTGTCCTTCATGAACCCATGCTGCATCTGCCCAATGGGATATTTTCTAACTAGATGCCTTGCAATTTCTTCCTTGACAATAGACTCAAGCATTTTACCCACTACAGACATTAAGCTAACTGGTCTATAGTTCTCCATCTTTTGTCAACCTTTGTTTTTGAACAGTGGTGTCACATTTGCTGTTTTGCAATCTGCTGGAGCTACCCCGGAGTCCAGTGAAGTTTGGAAAATGATCACAAGTGCATTTGCTATTTCTCCCACCATCTGTTTTAGTACATTGGAATGCATTTCATCTGGGCCAGGAGACTGGTCTACACTTAGCTCCATGAACTTTCCCAACACTGCCTCTTTTGTGATAGTGGTTGTTTCCAGGTCCCTACCTACCTTTGCCTCTTTGTCAATTACTGGCATGTTTTTCGTGTCCTCCACTGTGAAGACTGACTCAAAATACCTGTTCAATGACTTGGTCATTTCCTCATATCCGATTATTAAATCCCCCTTCTCATCCTTTAAAGGACCAATGTTTACTTTAGCCACTCTTTTTTATTTTATATATTTATAGAAGCTTTTGCTATCTGTCATTATATTTTAAACTAGTTTATTCTCATAATCCATCTTATTTTTCTTTATGCTTTTTTTGACGGCTGTCTGTTGACATTTAAAGTTTTCCCAATTTTCTGGTTTCCTGTTGATCATGGCCACTTTGAATTTGATAGCCTCTTTCAATTTGATAGCCTCCCTTATTTCCTTAGACACCCACGGCAGATTACCCCTTTTCCTTCAACCCTTACTTTTCACTGATATATTCTTTTGCTGAGCACTTTGAAAGTCCTCCACTGTTCGTCAACTGTCCAACCATAAAGTCTTTGCTTCCAGTCTACTTTATCCAACTCCCCCCTCATCCTATTGTAGTTTCCTTTGTTTAAGCACAGGAACCAGTTATTGGATTTTATCTTTGTACTTTCCATCTGTATTCTACATTCAACCATATGGTATTCTAAATTCGCTCCTTCCTAACTATGACATCTTTAATTATTCCTGTTTCAGTAGACAGGACCAGATCTAGGATAGTTTGCTCTTCCTCATCAGCTGCATTACATACTGTTCAAGAAAACTATTGCAGATACATTCAATTAACTCCTCCTCAAGGCTACCCTGACTGACCTGTTCCAACCAATTGGACATGTAGATTAAAATCCCCCGTGATAATTGCCATACTATTTTTACAGGCATTTGTTATTTCTTTGTTTATTGTCCACCCCAATGTGATATTATTATTTGGTGGTCTATAAACTATGTCTACAGTCACATTGAATTGATAATGAACTTGTGTAAGACACTTTTAGGCTTCAGCTGGAGTCTTGCGTACAGCTGGAGCTGCCATATTATAATAAAGATGTGAATGCACTGTAGATTGGTTCCAGAAATGAAAATGTTCAGTTATGAGGATAGATGGAAAAGGTTGGGACTGTTCTCCTTGGAGAAAAAAATGGGATTTATTGAGGTTTCCAAAATCATGAGTGGGCAGGTGAGCATAGATTAGGAGAAGTTGTTCCCACTCATAAAAGGAACAAGAATGAAAGGGCATAGATTTAAAGTGGCATGCAAAAGAAGCAAGGTGATGTGAGAAAGAACTTTTTACACAGTGACTAGTTAGGCCATGGAAACCTCTGCTAGGAAATGTGATTCAATTGAGACATTCAGGAAGGTGTGGGATGATTATTTGAATAGAGCTAGTGTGCAAGGATATGGAGAAGAAGCATGCGATTGGCAATAGGTTATGATGCACTTTTGAAGAGGCAGTCAGGCAGGATAGGCTGAATGGCTTCATTCTGCTCCATAATGATTCTGTGATTGTTGGTTCAGGTGGGGAGCTGCCCTGAGTAAGTAAGTAAGCAGAAGCGAGTGCATGCAGGTTTAGTGATGGAGGGGTTTGGAGTCAGAATGAGTGAGGAAGATGTTGCAATCAATTGTGGGACTGCTACAGCATAACCTTTAGCGGACAATGATAGCAGATATAGAGTGAGGCAAGGTATCGGAGAGAAGATAGGGTGGCACTTAGCCTGACAGAGTAAAGAATGACATTGACCTTCTTCCCTCAGTGCCAGGCATTCATCTGGACAGCTTGAGAGTGTTTTAATCCAGGTAGCATACTTGAATCAAGTTGACATGGCCTCTATTGTTGGTCCTAGGGGGAGAGAGAGTATCATGTCAGCATCATCATCCCATCCAGCAGGACCTATAAAACCCCACACATAAAATGGGGCAAAAATTGCCTGCCCTTTCCAAGACAAATGTCAGCGACTGTGTTCGCAGCTCCAGACTGTCAGTGCTTCTTAGGGTACATTATGGACTTTTAAAGATGATGTGGGTGCAATGGATATGTTGTTTTGTCAGATATCCATTGCGTGGTGTGTTCCAAGAATGGCACATGATAGGATGGGGCAAAAATCAAACATGAGAGGTACTATAAGGACGTAGTAGGTAATTAATAAAGCAAGGAGACAGTGAGGTCTACAGATGCTGCAGGGCAGGAATAGGAGGATAGAGCAGATTAATGCATGGCTGAGGAGCTGCTGTATAGGAGAAGGATTCACATTTTTGGATCATTGGAATCTCTTTTGGGGTAAAAGTGACCTGTACAAGAAGGACGGATTGCACCTAAATTAGAAGGGGACAAATATACTGGCAGAGAAATTTGCTAGAGCTGCTCGGGAGGATTTAAACTTGTAAGATGGGGAGGTTTGGGACCCAGGGAGATAGTGAGGAAAGAGATCAATCTGAGACTGGTACAGTTGAGAACAGAAGCGAGTCAAATAGTCAGGGCAGGCCGGGACAAGGTAGGACTAATAAATTAAACTGCATTTATTTCAATGCAAGGGGCCTAACAGAGCAGGCAGATGAACTCAGGGCATGGTTAGGAACACGGGACTGGGATAACATAGCAATTACAGAAACATGGCTCAGGATGGACAGGACTGGCAGATTAATGTTCCAGGATTCAAATGCGACAGAAAAGATAGAAAGGAAGGCAAGAGAGAAGGGGGAGTGGCATTTTTGATAAGGGATAGCATTACAGCTGTGCTGAGGGAGGATATTCCCGGAAATACATCCAGGGAAGTTATTTGGATGGAACTGAGAAATAAGAAAGGGATGATCACCTTATTGGGATAGTATTATAAACCCCCTAATAGTCAGAGGGAAATTGAGAAACA
>NC_057737.1:11275744-11295891 GCF_004010195.1 Chiloscyllium plagiosum | reverse complement strand
TAAGAGGCATTTGGATGGGTATATGAATAGGAAGGGTTTGGAGGGATATGGGCCGGATGCTGGCAGGTGGGACTAGATTGGGTTGGGATATCTGGTCAGCATGGACGGTTTGGACCGAAGGGTCTGTTTCCATGCCGTACATCTCTATGACTCTATCAGAGATGAGAGTGTGTTGCTGGAAAAGCACAGCAGGTCAGGCAGCATCCAAGGAGCAGAAAAATTGACATGTTGGGCTGGAGCCCTTCCTCAAGATGAAGGGCTCCAGCCTGAAATGCCAATTTTCCTGCTCCTTGAATGCTGCATGACAATCAATGAAGCAATTTTGGTCAGATATGGTGAGAGAACCTGCTAAACCTCGTGATGAAAAGCCCATCAAAAAACTCAATACAACTTGGACTTAACCAAACAAAGTTAAGATCCAGTCTACAATCTAATTTGATATTTTCCCATTTATTTTGAGTTGGCTTCAAAGCGATATAAATTTCAATTGTTATTAAAGACTTGTCATCCGCAAAATACACACGAGAACACAATACATAGATGTACATTTTGCCCTCTTCTATCCAGTGCCCTGTCTTTGGACAAGCAAGAAAATGGGAACCTATGCCAAAGAATTGAAATATCAATTCAATAAGATTAGGAATTTAAAAATAAATCAACATTATCACAATTATGCATTAGCCTTCTTACCAATTATATACTAGATGCTGCTGAGATTACAGAAGTATCTGAAGACCTATGTGGAATAATCTTCACAATGGAGCATTTTGAGATTTACAGCTTTGTTTAGACTGATAACATGAATTTCTGTCTTTTTACATGGCAATCAACAAGTCTTTTTAGAGTAGGAAGCAGGCTGAGTTCTACTCCCACACTACATTTTTATGATGTGCTGTGACCAGTGCTGTTAATGTCAGCTTTTATTCTACTCCACTGAGATGAATTGCTTTCTCTTGAAAACGTGAACCCAGATCCTAAAAACTTTGGCACATGTGCTCACACTACTTTTAAAGTATTATATTTTTAACTGAATTAGTTTAATTACAACCTTTCAATTAAATGCACTGGTGATGAAGTCTTTTTTATGCAGAGGAGCATACATGAATAAAATATCTTCATTTTGAAAATTTACCATTTCTTCCAGATTGGCGATTAATTTCAAACCCATATATTCTGTTCATTCATGTCATTGACTAGTACTTTTCATTCTTTTATCTTATTTTGTAATTGGCAGGGGCCAAACATAAAATGTAGCTGTGAGTTGCACATCTGCACAAAATCCCATGTTCAAAATGTAGAAGCTGTGCAAAAGTTTTAGTATTTGTCAAATGATAAATCGGAAGAAAAATTCAATAGATGGCAATTTTAATTGGGTCATATACATTGGAAATATTTAACAATTGCCTATTCACATTCAACTGGCTACATCCTCCTCCTAAATATGAGGACTGTGTTTTCCTTTTAACTTTGCTAAATTTGAAGTTTTCTAAATGAATAAATCCTTTAATCCTCTCAATGAAAACAAAACAATATTTCTAGTTTTACATTATTTCATAGTTGAGTAGTTCTGAAATTTGTGCACTGACTTCAGCAAAATTCTTGTGTTGCACTAACTATGGGTGCTAGTGGCATAAAGTCCAAAAAATGTTATCCATTACAGAGAATACAGAAGCAATATGTATTGCTAAGTAATCCATGTGTCCTATATATATCAGGACAAGCAAAAGCTAGGAAGGTCAAATGAGGATGATGGGTGGACCATACCATTCACTGGTTCTTAGTGTGCAAGAGTGTAATTATGTATTCATAGTATATTCTTAACAATGCTTGATGTTAGCTTGCTTCTGTGAATAAACACAAGAGGGTTAATCTGATAAACTTTGGATTGAGGTGGATAAATCAGAATCCAATTGAAGAGTAATTTACCAGCATTCATATGTAGATAAATGACACACAGCCCCTCCTTGAATCTATGTTTGATATCAACATCTCCCATTACATTAGGATCTGGACAAGCCAAAACATAATGCAGCTTAATGTCAGCAAAATCAATGAAATCCACAAAGTACTTTGAGCCTTGGCTCCATCTTCCTCCCTGACTGCCAGCTCAGGCTTAGCTGTAAACTAAACTTGGCTTCCTTCTTCCAATCCAATCTGTCATCCAAATTACTCCTGCAATACCACAGATTTCCACCACCAGCCCTTCTTCCCTGCTGTTAGAACTCTAATTCATAGTTAAAACACCTCACATTAGTTTCTTTCCCCAACATTTTCCATGCTAACATCTTTGTTGCCATTCATGATTTCCCACAGTCCTCTTGCATGGCCCATGACTTTGCCAAGCAATATTGTTGACCATTGTACAGAGAAATGATTTAAAATTCTTGTCCAGACCTTCAGTTTCTTCTATTTACCCTATCTTGCCACTGTAATCTTTGCAAGTCCTGCATTCTTGCTCGCACCATCTGGTCCTCGAACATCAGCTTATTTTTCATTTTCCATTCTCTCTGCTTCAACACTTGTGGGTGTTCCTTCAACCACTTTACCTCTGCGAGTTTTTTTCATCACTAATTCTAAGATCTCCTCATATCCTCAGCAATCATACTTCTCCCCTCCTTTCCTCTTACTACCTATTCTGTACCTATTCACTATCTGTTACCTTATAAAATGCATTGAGATGTTTCATTATCTGTAAAAGGCATTCTACATGTATTTTGCACAAAGTCTATCAGTTGCAAAAGGCCACACCATCCTAAGTTGATGTGTGCTGAAGCTAATGTGGAAAACAAAAAGCAGACAAGAAGAAACATATCAATTTTACATGGTTGCTGCAAACCTAAAACATACATATCTGTCCAGTTCAATAAAAAACTGACTGAAGTCACAAGTACAACTTAGTAACTTTAGGGAATACTGTGGATTTGAATTGGAAATACATGTTACACTCCATTCAATTTTACTCCATTTTACCTAAACTATGATTTGGAGATGCCGGTGTTGGACTGGGGTGTACAAAGTAAAAAATCACACAGCACCAGGTTATAGTCCAACAGGTTTAATTGGAAGCACACTAGCTTTCAGAGCGACGCTCCTTCATCAGGTGGTAGTCTATCACCTGATGAAGGAGCGTCACTCCGAAAGCTAGTGTGTTTCCAATTAAACCTGTTGGACTATAACCTGATGTTGTGTGATTTTTAACTTTACCTAAACTAGTTATGATTTTAAAAGATGTACAGGTATTTTATACTTTTGTCCTACTTTCACATATTGCTTCAGTTCAGGTGGCATGAAAATGTTCACTGGTTAAATGTTAAATCTTTGTGAGTAGGATTTGGAAATATCAGCTGGTGCATTTATTTACTTTGGGCCACAAGATCCTACAATTTCTATTTAAATTGAGTTTGAAGTTAGCTTATACTGGAATGTGTGTACGTAAAATTTTGGGATTTTGTCCTTGTCAGAGCTAGTTGCTCCAAGTGGTTTGCACACATTTCAAAATGATGAACTTTTTTTTAAAGAGTTAGTCCCTTTGCAAAATATTTCACATACCAAAACACTTCACTGTTTACAAATTAGTTTGAATAATCACTTATGTAGACAGCCGTGACAGTTAATTTGCATCTGTACTTCAAACAGTAAATAATTGACCTGTTAATCTCATTTCAGTAATGTTGGATATCAGCATAATTCCTCTGTTCCCCTTCAGATAGTATCCTGGTGTATGTTAGCACCTGTACAGGAGTGGAATTGACTTTCGTTTTAAATCTCATCCAAAAGGCAAGCAGCACTCCAATGAAATATCAATTTAGACTATTTGTAGGATGCAGCTCTAGCCTGAGATTTCTTATTCAGAAGCATGAATCTTATCACTAAGTCAAACTGATGGTTAATATTAGCTTTTATAGTGTGGAAGGGCGGAGTTTGGTTAGCACAGTTGGCTGGACTGATGGTTTGCGATGCAGAGTCTTACCAGCAACATAGGTGTCCTGGCTGAGGTTATCATGAAGGTCCCTCCTTCATAACTTCTCCCTCCACCTGAGGCGCATAGTCCCAAGGGTTAAGCCACCACCAATCATCTCTCTCTAATGAGAGAGCAGTCTATGGTCTCTTGAATATGGCAACTTTACATAATATTGTGTGCCTACCTATTATCCATGTTACAGAGGTTCAACTTAGTAATATGTTTAAAATAATTGTAGGTAAACATTCCTATTTTACCCTTATTTGTTCAATTTTCTCATACAATGGAACAGGTACTCCCCAACTGCATTACCGAAGGTCACAGTTATACTGCAGCTATCAATCTGAAACAGAATCTGTGGTGTGATCACAGTCAGCAGACTTTTGCTATGTTTGCAGACATATTGAAAACACATACTGGATTATGCTCTATCTGCTGCTTAATTTAATACTGAGAAATAGAAGTAAGAATTCACTTTTCTCAAGCATCAAAGAAATTAAATGGTGATTTTTTAAAAAATTCCATTTTTAAAAAATTGGCATTCATACAAAGTAAATATATATCACTGTGTCAGCAAATCTTTTGGATAGATATTGCATTATTTGCCTTCAGTGCACTCGTGACATGAAATGAGTTGGTTTTTTTTGCACCGATACAGATCAAATAATGATTTCACATCAAAACGGACTTTATCGCTACAACCAGGATGTCCCCCATTGAGACAGGTAGCCTTCCAGTGATATTCACATATGGAATTCTTGATGAGATTCTGCTTCCTTTCCCTTTGCCTGAGCCTCCTGTAGCATTATTTGATGTGGAGAAGGAGAAAAGTTCTTATAATGTAGTAAAACAAATCCTGCACATCAACACCAACAATATTGAACTTTATGTAAAGCTGCCAAAAATAAGACTATTTAGTACTGAAGTTGCTAATTTCTTAGTTAATGTAAGCAAACTCTTATCTACTTGGGGTTGTTATGATATATTTTTAACGGCAGAGAGAACCAAGCAACATTTCCCCAATTATTTATTTAAAGGCATATTTTTTATCTTTGTTTAGCTGTTTTTTTTAATATGTACATTTTCCTTCTAGAAACTCGATAAGCAAATGTATTCAATTTAAAGTGTGCTGTAACTTCATATTTTTAACTTTTCCCCTCTCATTCTGTGATAAGATTTGACCTGTAGCTAGGAAGTTGGATGAACCAATCATAATCTTAGATTTCCTATTATTCAGTGCCTCTGGACCACCTCGGTTGCTGTGCTGTCTGTATTGAGATAAGTGGCAAGTAATTTAAGAGGCAACAGCATCAAACCTTTGTTGGAGGCTATTGCAGGGTCAGTGCCTGTCAGTTCACAGCGGCTTTGCTGCGTGGGTGGTAAGCTTAGGCCACAAAGGAAGTTACTAAATAGCAGTGACAACAGTCACTTCAAATACTGCTTCTCATTTAGACTTATCACAGGAAGAATTAACTTAAATGCAGTTGTAGATCTAAGCAAATAACTATACTTCGAAATGTTGTTAATATATGTATATAACACACACACACACACACACACAAAGGATACTTAACAATAATAATTGGGTATAGAGTCAACACTGCCTCAAAATAAAGAAATGAGTCAGACCCATACCAAAATATCCAAGATTCTTGTATGAAAAGTGAGCAATTTTTTTAAAGACCAGAAAGTCTAAGCCAGATAAATAGTAAGAAAAATGTCTGCTTTAACAGGGGGATTTGATTAAATTTCTTCTGATCAGGAGTAAAGATTGGAATTCCATGGAGAAATGAAGAGATTAAATCAAAAGTAAGGTCCAGAAAAGATGCTGATGGTAATTAGAAGGGGATTAGTACACAAATTGTGAGAAATACATAATGTATAGAAGAGAGACAAAAAAAGGACATAAATGAAGGTGGATAGCAAGGTTTGTTGTAGACAGCAGAGAGATCAACAAATTGTTCAAAAAGGAAGATATTCAATTAATTCGAGTGAGAGAATAGTGCAAGTTATTCAGTAAGTGTTCCATCTCAGTTATGTAGAGGAGATTAAAGAAGGCCAAGAGTATATTTAACTCTGTCAGCAGATAAAACTGTTCAAATCTGCTGCAAACCTCTCTTCTCCTTTCCACTTTCATTGTGACAGTCTCTAAAATGAAGGACAACAGGTGTCATAGAATAGTTAAGGACAGAAAGAGGCCAGTCATAAGCTTCATTCAATACAAAGTATGTCAAAGAGCAATTTAGTTTCCCCAATTGTTGTGAAACTTGAAAGAGTTCAGACAAGATTTACAAGGATTTTGCCAGGATTGGAGGATTTGAGCTATCGGGAGAGGCTGAACAGGCTGGGGCTGTTTTCACTGGAGTGTCGGAGGCTGAGGGGTGACCTCATAGAAGTTTACAAAATTATGAGGGGCATGGATAGGGTAAATAGGCAAAGTCTTTTCCCTGGGGTCGGGGAGTCAAGAACTAGAGGGCATAGGTTTAGGGTGAGAGGGATAGATATAAAAGAGACCTAAGGGGCAACTTTTTCACGTAGAGGGTGGTACACTATGGAATGAGCTGCCAGAGGAAGTGGTGGAGGCTGGTACAATTGCAACATTTAAAAGGCATTTGGATGGGTATATGAATAGGAAGGGTTTGGAGGGATATAGGCTGAGTGCTGTCAGGTGAAACTGTATCCACTGTATCATCAGGCAGTGCAACCAAACCCTAAACAGTCATTGAGGGAAAAAGAATTTCCTCATGTTGCCCATGACTGTTACCAATCACTTCCAACCTGCCACCTCTGGTTATCCACCTTATCTTTAAACATATTATCTAAACCCTTCTTGAAAGTAGCCTATGAATGTTGAATTGTGAAAGTGCACATCACTGAATGATCAAAGAAGGGTCACAGGAAACACAACCTCATTTGTAGCTCATATTCAGTTGTAGTACTTGTTTGCATTGTTTGCCAACTTGCATAAGTATATCTAAAATGAAAAGATATTAAAATATACATGTGGAAGTTATCTTTGATATAAGCACCACTGAATAGCTAATGAATATCCTAACTGCAAATCAGTTACAAGAATCCTGATGAAAAGTGAGATGAATTCTATATTTAATAACATATTATCCAATTTTCCTTCTATTCCCCAAGTGGAGAATAAAATAAGAACAAAGAAGATAGGAATAGACCAATCAGTCCGTTGAGCTACATTTGACATTTTGGTAGCCATTCTAACTCTTCATATTTATATTTATCTTCTTTTTAACCACCTCAGATGACCCAATTATCTTTCAGGGCAGTTATGTTTTATGTTTACACAATCCCTGGATTCAACTTTAATCAAACCACCATTATCAGGTTTTACAGCCTGTGCAATTGTAAATGTAGAAGGTACTTTGGTAAGTCCCATGATATTATGTAAGGAGACTTTCTTTCATCTTCCTATTAAATTATATCTGCCAGCTTGAAAATCTCATTAGCAGGGATTAGAATTGAAGTTATAGTCAGGTACTGGACAAACCATCTTCCCATTTAATTGCTTGATATGTAGCCCCAATGCCTGAACTTAAAATATTAGAATAGAAATTAATTTTACCAAGGTGCATTTGAAACTAGTGACTGGTATCACCGATGGGCTTTCTTGGGATGGTTTTTAATAAAGAATGTCTAAGCGCTAATGAGTTACAAAGGTAGACATTTACTTGAACTTGACAACATGCGAAAAGGTATTGTATTTTGAACTGAAGGGGCAACAGCAGTATACAGGTAAGATAATATAGAAATTTATAGACCAAACAAGCCTGGTTGTTAAAATTGTATCATGGCAAATTATGAATTTTAAGTTAATACATCTGGTAATTTTTGAACTAGCCCCAGTGTAGAGAGATGCTCAGCCTGATACTATATTGTAATCCCAGTTAGTTAATCCACTTAATTCAGATTCAGATTCAGAAAATAATTGTATCAAAGTACTTGATGCAGAAGAGGATTGAATTGCCAGATAGAAAAGTTCATGATACAAAACTCAAAAAATATTTCATTAGTGGGCAGTTCTCTGAGTAGAATGATTTGTGATGTAAGTTTAATTGGCATTCATGGACTGGCCATTTCAGAATTCAGCTTCTCCTAACTTGGCAAATGAACTTGATACTACAATTTTCTGGCAACTACAAAGGCAAGACTAAACCATAAGAAACTCAGGATAATATATGCCCACCCCACACCCCCGAAAAGTCTGCCACCCCTCCTATGCCTCTTCCACAATTCAATAAAAGTGACCCTCTTTCTAATGGAGCAAACATGGTGTGTTTATCTGTTGACCAGAAATCTACACTAACAACTATACCCGCAATCCACACGCTGATTGGAAGCTATAATTGTCAAACCCTTTCCCACATGCATTGGCTGACAAACCCCAGGCAAATCTATACTTACCATTTCAGATTAGAAAAATTCAACCCAGAACAGTTGACCCCTGCTGACTGTAAATCATATGGTTTTGAACATCCCCACATAGGAAGTTTCCCCATTCAAAATTTTGCAACTCTGTTTGTAACAAAAGATATATTGCTTTCTGTCCATAGTATCGCAAAGTAATCATAGATGATTGCAATCCAACAAGACACAAAATGTAACCCTTCTTTTCAGCTTTGTATTTTTAATCTCTCTTTTTTTGTTTTTCCACTTGGCCATCTTCTAATCAATTCCCAGTACAGTCTATACCTTCACACTATTCTTCAGAGCATCCACCAACAAAGGCCTCTGTTCATGTAACTTTTGTACTTGATCTAAGTCAACCTGATACCAAACAACTAGACTGTACATCTTTATATCCATCCACACCAGTTATGATTTGGCCAGAGTCACTTCTTTTTTCAGTTTGAAAGAAACACCACAGGAGAAAAGTTAGTTAGTTGGTTAGTTCTTGATTTAGTTCTACATTAAACTAAAATGGAAAGAGAATTTGTAACAGAAGCACAAAATGCTAGACATAAAACAATTGCAACTTTATAAAGAGAAAAGACAGGTCACTTGATAAGCTCCATCTTGAACACTGACTTATCTTTTCTGTTTTCATATGCAGAACAACATGCTGTATTTCCTGTATTTTCTGTTTTAGATCATCCTAAATGTATGTTTTCAGGCGAATCCCAGAAAATATTAATCAACTGTCAGTAATGTGTACTGCTTGCTATGGGTTATTAAATTGCAGTGAAATTGTAAAACCAAGTGGAATGCCAAAGGATATTGCTTGGGAACAAAGTTAGTTCTTTAGCTACAATGGAGAACAAAGAATCAGCATCAGCCAAGGGAGACACATGAATCAAGGAAAATCATAAGACTGGAGGGTGCTTTCTGCTTAGCACACAAAGCATGCATATTGCAAGGGAGATAGGCCTGGTGGATTGAAGAATGGTGAATCTCATCTCTTCCTGTGAATCCCGGGTGACAGCACAGTCAAACAGTAGAAGAATAAATAACAAGTCAAGTGTGTTAAAGAATTAAATGAAAAGGGCTCCTTTATGAACTGTATGTTGACCTTCAGATGATGTAATTTCTTTCTAAGGTGAAAAAATATGCTGATATGCTTTCAATAGAAGTTTTCAAATATGCTTATGAATTAAAAATATACATATTTTCTTCAAGCAATACTTACCACTTTCATTAATATTTTTAAGCAATTATATTTTATGCTGAGGTGCAGATTTTTTCTGATATTTGCTATTACCCCTGGGCATTACACTTTTTCTATGCAGCCATTCATTTAGCAAATCATGGGTTTGCAACATTGCGACCAAACAATTAATGAAATAGTCTATCTCTAATGTAGTAGCACACTTGACTTTGAGTCGCAAGGTTATGCGATCAAGCCTCATTCCAAAGACTTGAGTGCATAATACAGGTGTGCTTTCAAGTGTAATAGTGAAGGGGGTGCTGCTTTGATGGCTATGCTGCATTTAGGTGAAATGTTAAACCAAGGTCCTCTTCATTCTTCAAGTGAACATAAACTTTCCCAAGCCACTATATGAAGAAGGAAAGGGAGC
This sequence comes from Chiloscyllium plagiosum, assembly GCF_004010195.1. NCBI lineage: Eukaryota > Metazoa > Chordata > Chondrichthyes > Orectolobiformes > Hemiscylliidae > Chiloscyllium > Chiloscyllium plagiosum. The sequence goes on along the minus strand of NC_057737.1, from coordinate 11,285,892 downwards.
TCTTACAATTCATAACTAAAATGCATCCCTCAACAAGTATCTGAAGTGGATGAGTTGGTCATTTACTTCTCTGCTGTTAGCAGGAACGTACTGTTTACAAGTTGTTCCCTTGCATATTTCCTTGCATGACTATTGTGACTACATTTTAACAGTATAACTAACTGCCTTTGTAAGATGCTTCATAAATGATCTTGAACAATTTCTGCAGACATATGTGTGGGAACTAGAAAAGCAGAAATTCTGCTCCAGACCTGCCAAAATATCACAATGCACTGCCAGTTTATGAACAGCTTCACCATTCACTGCAAAATGGCTTTCTCATTTTTATGCCATTTCTAAAGAATTGCAAATATTATACATTAGTTGAATACATGTTTAAAATGTATCTTTTGTTTCTCTACTACCCTGAGATGAAAATAATCTGACATTTCTATGTGGCTTTAATGTCATTCTAACAGGGTGAACTCTTGGTTTAATGATGGGAATCGCTGAGTCAGAGGATTCAGGGCTTGATGTTTTTTCTTGGGTGATGACTGGAATTCTGGAATTGAATTGTAGATTATTGTCCAGGAACATGCTGCAGATGATGGATAAATTTATATTGACACTTCTCAGCCTGTTTTTTTTTATAGATATTTTTATTAGAAATTTAACATTTTTACAAGTTTACAAAAATAAACAAAACTCTCAGATATAAACATTGATGTACAATTAGCTCAAATATACAATAGCCAAAATTTAACAAAAAAAACAAAAAAAAGAAAAAAGAAAAAAAACAAACAAAACTCAATATCTACTAATCTAACCTACAACTAACCAGAGTGTATATTTAAGTCTCTTACATGCTCGGAATGTGTTAACATCAGATGTAATAAAACCCGTATTCGTGTGGGATTCCTCCCCCGAGGGGCCCCGGACCAGCCAGGTTTGTAATCTCAATTAAATAAAAGCCCTTGTTAGGATAGCCGAAATATCTGTATTTATGTAATTCAAGAAGGGCTGCCATATTTTATAAAATAATTCGGTCTTTCGGTGCACCATATTTGTAAGGAAGTCAAGGGGAATACATTCCATAATTAATCTGTGCCAACTGAAAGTCCAAGGGGGGCCCTCAGCCACCCAGTTCACCAAAATATTTTTCCTTGCACAGAAAGAAAGAATAGAAAATAGTCTCTTCCCGTACGTGTCCAGGGAAGGAAAGTTCGAAAAGCCCAAGAGGAGAGATACAGGGTTCACTTTAACTTCCGTTCCTAAAATTTCTGTCAGGGTACTTGCTACTTTAGTCCAATATCTACGGATCTTATGGAGTACCCACCTCTATTTTGCATTTGGGACACATTGGAGATGCTCCTGCCTTAAATTTTGCCAATCGAACCGGTGCTATATGGGCCCTATGAAGTATCTTCAGCTGGATAGCCTGGGTTCTGTTAAAAATAGTAATTCTTCTAGCATTTTCCCAAATATCATTCCACGTTTCTATAGAGATTTCTAGTCCCAAATCCTGATCCCATGTTTTAAGCAGATTATCCATATCTCCCGATACTTCATCATGTAGTAATTGATAAATAGTACTGACGGAAGATACCCCCATTGGTCGTAGGACACTACATTCTCTATCAGATTTATAAAGACTATCTAATAAGGTAGTCTTCTTCTGTATATAATCTCGAATTTGGAAGTATCGAAAGAGGTCTCCATTGGGTAATCTGAATTTCTGACGCACCTGTTCAAAAGACATCAGGACCCCATCTTTAAATAGATCCCCTAAACATGAGATACCCCTGGATCTCCAGAGTTTAAAAGTGGCATCTGTTAACCCTGGTTGGAATCCCCATGACTTCTCAGCCTGTTAATCAGCTTGGAATTCCTTCCATACATTTTTGTTCCAAAAGAAGATTGTGATGTAACAAAAATAACAACAATCTTATTCTCATTGATAAATTCTATTTTATTCTTTATTTTAAAATGCAATGAGAGGTATGTGGAGTCCATTCACAAGTAAACCATACTCTCATGGAACGGCCGAACAAGTCAGTGCCACTGAATGACTTTGCCTGTTCCCATATTCTTGTATATAGCAATAGTAGAATGATGATCATTTAATTTTAATGACACTCTCAGAACAATAGGTTTTCATATGAAGCAACTGGTAGTATTTTAGTTCAGAAAAAACTGCCAGGATGAAAATAGTCTGAGTACTGCTATATATCATAGAATCAGAGAGATGCACAGCATGGAAACAGACCCTTTGGTCCAAACCGTCCGTGCCGGCCAGGTATCCCAACCCAATCTAGTCCCACCTGCCAGCACGTGGCCCAAATCCCTCCAAACCCTTCCTATTCATATACCCATCCAAGTGCCTCTTAAATGTTGCAATTGTACCAGCCTCCAAGACTTCCTCTGGCAGCTCATTCCATACACGTACCACCCTCTGTGTGAAAAAGCTGCCCCCCCGTACGTCTCTTTTATATCTTTCCCCTCTCACCCTAAACCTATGCCCTCTAGTTCTGGACTCCCCGACTCCAGGGAAAAGACTTTGCCTATTTACCCTATCCATGCCCTTCATAACTTTTGTAAATCTCTTTAAGGTCACCTCTCAGCCTCCGACTCTCCAGGGAAAACAGGCCCAGCCTGTTCAGCCTCTCCCTATAGCTCAAATCGTCCAACCCTGGCAACAACCTTGTAAATCCTTTCTGAACCCTTTCAAGTTTCACAACATCTTTCCGATAGGAAGGAGACCAGAATTGCATGCAATATTCCAACAGTGGCCTAACTAATGTCCTGCATAGCTGCAACATGACCTCCCAACTTCTATACTCAATACTCTGACCAATAAAGGAAAGCATACCAAACACCTTCTTCACTATATAAAGACCATATAAAGACAAAAGGGAAAAAGTACAACATAGCAAAGATGAGTGGGAAATTGGAGGACTGGGAAGCTTTTAAAGAACAACAGAGGATTACTAAAAAGGTAATACGCAAAGAAAAAATAAGGTACGACGGTAAACTGGCCAAAAATATAAAGGAGGATAGTAAAGGCTTTTTTAGGTATGTGAAAAGAAAAATGGTTAAGACTAAAATTGGGCCCTTGAAGACAGAAGCAGGTGAATTTATTACGGGAAACAAAGAAATGGCAGAAGAGTTGAATTGGTACTTTAGATCTGTCTTCACGGGGGAAGACACCAGCAATGTCCCAGATGTAATAGTGGCTGAAGGACCTGAACTGAAGGGGAATTTATATTAGGCAGGAAATTGTGTTGGAGAGACTGTTAGGTCTGAAGGCTGATAAGTCCCCGGGACCTGATGGTCTGCATCCCAGGGTACTGAAGGAAGTGCTCTAGAAATCGTGGATGCATCAGTGATCATTTTCCAATATTCTATAGATTCAGGATCAGTTCCTGCGGATTGGAGGGTGGCTAATGTTGTCCCACATTTTAAGAAAGGAGGGAGAGAGAAAACAGAGAATTATAGACCAGTTAGTCTGACCTCAGTGGTGGGAAAAATGCTGGAGTCAATTATAAAGGACGAAATTACGACACATCTGGGTAGCAGTAACAGGATAAGTCAGAGTCAGCATGGATTTATGAAACGGAAATCATGCTTGACTAGTCTTCTGGAATTTTTTAAGGATGTAACTCTGAAGATGGACTAGGGAGATCTAGTGGATGTAGTATACCTGGACTTTCAGAAAGCCTTTGATAAAGTCCCACATAGGAGGTTAGTGAGCAAAATTAGGACACATGGTATTGGGGGCAAAATACTGACATGGATTGAAAATTGGTTGGCTGACAGGAAACAAAGAGTAGGGATAAATGGCTCCCTTTCGGAATGCTCTGCCCCAGAAGGCTGTGGTGGCCAAGTCTCTGGATACTTTCAAGAAAGAGTTGGATAGAGCTCTTAAGGATAGTGGAATCAAGGGTTATGGGGATAAGGCAGGAAGAAGATACTGATTGATGGTGATCAGCCATGATGATAATGAATAGTGGTGCTGGATCGAAAGGAAGAATGGCCTACTCCTGCACCTATTGTCTATTGTCTATTATCCTATCTACCTGCGACTCCACTTTCAAGGAGCTATGAACCTGCACTCCAAGGTCTCTTTGTTCAGCAACATTCCCTAGGACCTTACCATTAAGTGTATAAGTCCTGCTAAGATTTTCTTTCCCAAAATGCATCACCTCACATTTATCTGAATTAAACTCCATCTGCCACTTCTCAGCCCATTGGCCCATCTGGTCAAGATCCTGTTGTAATCTGAGGTGACCCTCTTCGCTGTCCACTACACCTCCAATTTTGGAGTCAACTGCAAGCTTACTAATGATACCTCTTATGCTCACATCCAAATCAATTATGTAAATGACAAAAAGTAATGGACACAGCACCGATCCTTGTGGCACTCCACTGGTCACAGGCCTTCAGTCTGAAAAACAACCCTCCACCTCTTTCTTCTACCTTTGAGCCAGTTCTGTATCCAAATGGTTAGTTCTCCCTGTATTCCGTGAGATCTAGCCTTGCTAATCAGTTAGATCATAACACAAAGACTGGCTTCTTACTGAGATAGATGTCTTGAAGTTTATTAGCAACACCACTTAGTTTGTTATGTCATAGACTCACACCTAATCTGGGTTCTATACTTACTGATGTTACTGTAACTTACATCCACATAACCCTGACTCCATTACACTGAGAGCTTGACAAAAGTCTAGATTCTTTCCTTTTATGCCAGAACATCGCATGTTGTAATGATATGCAATTATCTTAAAGTTAATTAAGATAATTGCATTAAATAATATCTTAAAGCCTGTATGATTTTGAACATGTACAACAACACAAGAGAAACCACCTGTTTGATGAGAGAAATTAGTTAGTGATGCAATACTGAATTCTGTTTCCCAAGTTTCAGGGATGTTGTGATCAGTAATATGGGTAATTAGTGAGAAGTTTGCCTTGCAAAAAGAAAATATCAAGGCTTAACATTTTTAAATTAAGCTTTCGGAATAAAAGGGGAAATGCACTGCTATTAAGAGGTATAAAATTATAAGCAACTCATGAAAAGTTTCATGGTAAAATAGCATAAATATTAGAATAGCAAAATTTTTGAATACTGAACAAAATAAGCAATTATACCAGTTTAATAGCTCAATGGAAAGAATTGATAATCAGTAGTCACTTTTGTCATAAAAATAAAACAGCACAATATTTAAAGAATGTATTAAACTTGTAAACTTAAGTCTGTGCTTCCCAAATATGGACGCTCAAATAAAGAACTTCTAACTCAAAGGAATAAAATATGGTCTATTGTAATAAGCACCTGATCTGAATAATGATTTGGAGCTTTAATGCTATTGATTCACACAAGTTGTGATTGGAAATACTGTAAGTGTATCCCTAAGTATTATTGCCTAATCTGTGTCCTTGACTGGGAGTATGCAATATCAGCATTTGAAGAACCTTTTTAATTTTGAGGAATAAGTAGAATATTTAGTCATAAGTTAAAGCCACACTATTAGAAAATGAGCTTGTTAAGTTCTGAAAATAGGTTTTGTGGCTGTTTTTGTATGATAGTTGTCAGGCTTTAAAGGTCTATATGTTAGGCCTGCATCACACATGTGAGAAAGAAGCTTAGAGATTACAGCCATTTTCATTAGTATCCTGGGGGAGTTCTGTTGACAACAGTATTGACACATTGCAAGGACAAGGGTGCAGTTGCTGTCTGTATTTCTCAACCATTATTTTCAAATCAGGCATTTACAAAAGATTTGATATTCAATCCCATGGGACATTCAATATCACAATAGAAACGAAATGGATTTATTGAAAAAAGGCACTTGAATATAAAATGCCATAACAAACATTCAAAAAGCATAAACAAAAAAAAATTTTTAGAAGGTTTGATTTGTTTAAAATATATAAAAACAGATTAAAAATACAATTACAGAATCCTATTGAGCTTTAACATTTTTAATGTGTCTTACAATGCCTGCTCCTATACTTTTGCAATCTTTTGCAATGATTTGAAAAAAAATGCTAAAAATCTAATCACAAATCTTGTATTATCAAACTGAGTGAAACTGCTAGTTGTCCCCAGAGTAGGCAGATAAAATCTTGAGTCTGTACAAATAGATCCACTTGGTGTTTTGGGAAGTGTAAAAGGCAGAATCTATGTAAAGGAGTTCGGGTTAAAATTACAGTGTCACTTTATTAGTTTTATTTGGTGGCATTTTGCAAATTTCTAGAAGAAGATTGTCTCCCATTTTATAAACTCTTCTTCTGAGCAATATTTTTTCAATGAAATTGTCATTTTTTAAATTAATTACTTTTTCCAGTTTATGCACATAAATCCAACATGATCTCTCTCTTGCAGATGCAACACATGCATCTATACATTTTAAAATGTTTGTCCGCGCTGTTCGCTCCTTTTTAAATAAATGTAAAGTCACTGTTTCTTTACATCCAGTGTGATGTGAAATGAATGAACTGATTTTATGCTGACAAGATGTACAATCACACGTGGTAAGCACACAGAGCAAGTATCACACTAACCAAAGAATATTCAAACAAATAGTTTCATATATTATATTTTAAAAACCTCCCAAAGAGGTAATTTTGTTTAGCAGAGAAGCCAACAAGATTTTTAAAAAATCGATTCTGCAATATTACTACTTATAGGGATGGCATTTCTTAATGAATTGTGTGTGCTGACCTGGATAAAGATATTATTGGTTATATCTCAGGTGCAAGTGCGAGTTTTAGATCTCCCAAGTCACCGGTTATCTCTGGGAAGGAATTAAACAAGAAGGAAAAAAGAAAAGAAGACCTTTAAAATAAATGGCATGTGGCAAATTTCTAAGCATGTTGAATTTATTGTTACTGGTAATAAGGAAAGGAAATATTGAGACAAGATTCAAGGCCTCATATTAGCAATATTGAGAAGGGTGAATGGAGAGCTCAGCAGGAAAGCTGTTTTTCGAATGATTTAGAGCAAAGTAGTGTTTCCACTGTTACCAAAACAAAATCCTAAAGTTCATCTCATTGAAATTCCATTCTCCCTGAAAAAATGTCAGAAGTTATTTCTCCTATTTCATAAAGATTGCAATTGTAGTACATACTTTTATTTTAAGATCAATGGTCCTTGATGAAAAGACAGAGCTCTTTGAGCAGAACTCTATTCCATACCTGATTAAAAGTGTTTACTTGAAACATAATCTGACTTTTCTTATCAGACATACTGTTTGTTAGTCATTATTTGCTACATTTTAAGTTTCCTTTCAACATGTGCATTTTAAAAAAAATATGTATTTGCAAACTTTGAGTGAGATCATATTTATTGTCGTTAATTAATGAGGTTCGTAAGAATATGGATTATATAGAGTTTAAGGAAAAGGTGATATGATTGAGAGCAGACACATTCTGTTAGAATCATACAGTGATAGAGATGTACAGCATTGAAACAGACCCTTCAGTCCAACCCATCCATGCCGACCAGATATCCCAACTCAATCTAGTCCCACCTGCCAGCACCCTGCTCATAACCCTCCAAACTCTTCCAATTCATATAAACCAGGTGCCTTTTAAATGTTGCAATTGTAACAGCTTCCGCCACTTCCTCTGGCAGCCCATTCCATATATGCACTACATTCTATGTGAAAACGTTGCCCCTTAGGTCTTTTTATATCTTTCCCCTCTCACCCTAAGCCTATGCCCTCTAGTTCTGGAATCCCCCACCCCAGGGAAAAGACCTTGTCTATTTATCCTATCCATGCCCCTCATGATTTTATAAACCTCTATAAGGTCACCCCTCAGCCACTGATGCTCCAGGGAAACAGCCCTAGCCTATTCAGCCTCTCCTTATAGCTCAAATCCTCCAACCCTGGCAACATCCTTGTAAATTCTTTCTGAACCCTTTCAAGTTTCACAACATCCTTCCTATAGGAAGGAGACCAGAATTGCATGCAATATTCCAACAGTGGACTAACCAATGTTCCATACAGCTGCAACATGACCTCCCAACACCTGTACTCAATACTCTGACCAATAAAGGAAAGCATACCAAATGCCGCCTTCACTATCCTATCTACTTGCAACTCTACTTTCAAGGAGCTATGAACTCCAAGGTATCTTTGTTCAGCAACACTCCCTAGGACCTTACTATTAAATGTATAAGTCCTGCTAAGATTTGCATTCCCAAAATGCATCACCTCGCATTTATCTAAATTAAACTCTATCTTCCACTTCTCAGCCCATTGGCCCATCTGATCAAGATCCCGTTGTAATCTGAGGTAACCTTCTTGTCCACTACACCTCCAATTTTGGTATTATCTGCAAACTTACTAATGATACCTCTTATGCTCACATCCAAATAATTTATGACAAAAAAATAGTGGACCCAGCACCGATCCTTGTGGCATTCCACTGGTCACAGGCCTCCAGTCTGAAAAACAACCCTCCACCACCACCCTCTGCCTTCTACCTTTGAGCCAGTTCTGTATTCAAATCGCTATTTCTCCCTGTATTCTGTGAGATCTAACCTTGCTAACCAGTCTTCCATGGGGAACTTTGTCAAATGCCTTACTGAAGTCCATATAGATCACATCTACTGCTCTGCCCTCATCAATTTATTCTTCAAAAAACTCAATCAAGTTTGTGAGACATGATTTCCCACGTATAAAGCCATGTTGACTATCCCTAATCAGTCTTTGACTTTCCAAACATAGGTATATCCTGTCCCCCAGGATTGCCTCCAACAACTTGCCCACCACTGACATCAGGCTCACCAGACTATAGTTACCTGCTTGTCCTTACCATCTTTCTTAAATAGTGGCACCACGTTAGCCAAATTTTGGCACCTCACCTGTGACTATTGATGATACAAACATCTCAGCAATCACTTCCTTAGCTTCTGACAGTGTTCTTGGGTACACCTGATCAGGTCCTGGGGATTTATCCACTTTTATGCATTCAAGACAACCAACACTTTTGTAAAGCTTTCAAGAATATTTAGATCAATAAAGTCTAATAGTGAAAGAATGTGTGTGTGTACATGAGGATATAAAGGCCAGCCAACACATTCTTCATTCTGAAGAAGGGTCACTGGACCCAAAAAATTAACTCTGTTTTCTTTCTGCCAGACCTGCTGAGTTTCTACAGCAATTTCTGATTTTGTTTCTGATTTCCAGAATCCACAGTTCTTTGATTTATTTTTGTTTTACATTTTTGTCCTTCTGACTGGCATCAGATTTGAGCATTAGTTCTTTGCCTGCGGTATATTCCAGAAGGAAGGAAAACAGTAATAATTGGAAATGAATGTATGGTCATACTCAAGTTCCATGTTGAGGAACACCAGACAAGTCAAACCAGCATGCACCATTTGCAAATTTTATTACTATTCCCTTCTTTGGTGGTGATGTGGTGGCTTTAATAAGAGACTTGTAACCTAGAGTTTGTGAATTCTAAACATTACTGTGGCATAGGGTGAAACTGAATTCAGAACTCGTTGGGTTGCAGGCACCAGAAATTGATCCCTGTAAGCCTTTGGTAATGTCCTTTACTTCAAGGACCTGTCATTCCTTTCAGATCTAGCCTCACAGAGCAGGGAGCTGACTTGCCTTTTTGGGTCATCACCTCTGTGATAATGGTGGAGCGCCATCATTGAGAGGGGTAATTCCTGACTTGCAACAATTTAAGTGGCGTGTATTGTGATTTAACTATGGCACCAACATCATGAATGGCAGAGGTGTCTGGCATCAGTAAGCAATTCCACCCCTCCTGTTATGTGATTGCATGAAATGAATGCTGAAGAATCCATTGCATAATTAATTAAATGAAGAGTGAAAGATTGTTTGAGAAATGTCACTGCGAATATGGCAAACTGGGTACCATGAATCTTATTTAAGAACATAACTTAACTAAAATAAGAAAATCCAGTCCCTAGTTCTAGAATTTCCTATAAGAGGAATCATCCTTTCCACATGAACTCTGTCAGTACTCCTCAGAATCTTGGCTGAAAATGTGTTGCTGGAACAGCGCAGCAGGTCAGGCAGCATCCAGGGAACAGGAGAATCGACGTTTCGAGCATAAGCCCTTCTTCAGGAATTCGGGCTTATGCCCGAAACGTCGATTCTCCTGTTCCCTGGATGCTGCCTGAC
>NC_057737.1:11256932-11275637 GCF_004010195.1 Chiloscyllium plagiosum | reverse complement strand
GTTGTGGTTGGAGTGCCAGGCTTCTAGGAATTCTCTGGCATGTCTTTGGTTAGCCTGTCCCAGGATAGATGTGTTGTCCCAGTCGAAACGGTGTTTTTTTGCAACTGTGTGTAGGGCTACGAGGGAGAGAGGGTCGTGTCTTTTTGTGGCTAGCTGGTGTTCGTGTATCCTGGTGGCTAACTTTCTTCCTGTTTGTCCTATGTAGTGTTTGTGGCAGTCCTTGCATGGAATTTTGTAGATGACGTTGGTTTTGTCCATGGGTTGTACTGGGTCTTTTAAGTTTGTTAGTTTTTGTTTGAGAGTGTTGGTGGGTTTGTGTGTTACTAGGATTCTGAGGCTACTGTATTCCAATGCATTTGTATTCTTCTTAAATTAAGCACTTCCTGTGAGATGTGGGAGATCAAAAGTCCCTCACAAGATCATCTCTAGAAAGTGTCCACCTGCAGTTCCTTTCAGATCACATGTACCAGTTGGAGTAACAGTTGGACTCACAGATGAACATATGGGAGGCAGAAAGTTGTATGGTTCGGAGTTTCAGAGATATGGTCACACTAAGGTTTCAGTCAGATAAATGGGTAACTGCTAGGAAGGATAGGCAGGCAATGCAGGAGTCCCTTGTGACAATATCCCTCCCAAACAATATGCTATTTTGGATGCTGTTACGGAGGGGATATTCTCCAGGGATGAGAGAAAATAACTACAGCAGTTAGATCAGTGGCACCATGATTGGCACTGTTGAACAGTAGGGAGAGTCAAAGTGTAGGCGAGTGATTTTGGTAGGCAACTCTATTTGATGTTATGGATCAGAGCAGACAACCTCAAAAAGTTAACTTAAACTCTAACATTTTCTTATTTAAAGGCAAATGTAAAGTGCTGTGATCCAGATGCAATTTTACTGGTCAAATTACTCGACATTAAGCAAAACATAATTTATTCAAACATTATTGTTGAAATAAAACAAAAGAAAGAAGCACTTAGAATAATTTAACTCTACTGGAAAATTTAATAGAATAATAGATACAGTAACTATTACTAATTAACTGTTCCACTATAGTAAAATCCCGTAAACGTACACTGAGGCAAAAAGGCAAATTCAGAAAAGAGATTTTGTCTCACAATCAATCCAGCAGCCTTGGAAGAAAATTCCCCAGTTTTTGGCTGTAATCAAGAGAGGGAAATGTAGCTTCCACTTCTTCAGGCTCACAAAGAGCAACTGCTGGAAGTTAACTAAATATCTTTGATCTGTGAGACCTTAGCCACACCCACTCAGGCTGCTTCTATTGTTCCATCTTAAAACAAACCAAGGCCTCACAAGTCGTTTATCTTCTCAGAGACTGCTCTTCACCTGTCCCCCAATCTCTCTGAAAGAAACCAGAACAAAACACATCACTTAGAGCCATAGCATTGTCACATCAGGCAGAGATAGGCATTTCTGTGGCCATGAGTGAGACTCCAGGATGATGTGTTACCTCCTGACGTCAGGGTGAAGGTTGTCTCTGAGCATGCAGAAGATATTCTGAAAGGGGAGGGTGAGCATGTGGAGGAGAAGATAGAAGTTAAAACAAGTAAGTCTAATTGGAAGGACTGTCTGAGCCAAATTAATGAACGTGGTGGGACTTGTGGTCTGCAGTATATTTATTTTAATACAATGAATATACAGGTAAGGCAGATGACTGCACAACCTGGAATAGGACATGGAACAGCAATTCTGTAGCCATTAGACATTATAGTACAGATATTTGGCTGAGCAAATGGCAGGACTGGCAGATTTTTCAGTTGTGATAAAGAAGGATGTAAAAGGGATGGGGGAGTTGCATTACTGATTAAGAAGAATGTTGCAGGTACACTAAGTCAGGGCATCTTGGAGGGCTCATCCAGCAAGGCATAGAAGTCAGAATAAGAAAGGTGTAATCACTGTGATGGGCATGATTATTCTATAGGCATCCCAATAGACAGTAGAAAATCGAGGAACAAATATGTAGACAGATCATGGAAACTTGCTTTAAGAAAAAGACAGGGTTGTTGTAGTGGGTGATTGTAGCTTGCCCAAAATTGACTAGGACTGCTTTAGTGCCCAGAATTTAGAGAGGGCAGAATTTGCTAAGCGCATCCAGGAGTGCTTCTTGAAACAATATATTGTGACGATGCTGTCACTTTAAAAAGGTTATTTTGTCCTTAGTTTTTTTTGAAGTGAGCTTGTAAAGGCAGTAGTGCTGAAAAATCTAGGAAATGTCCAGTTTAACAACGGAAGGGGAGTGGCCAGTTTTCCAGTTCAGCTTTTTTCTAGTTTGTTTTAGCTGTAGCAGTCACAAGATGTATGAATCAATGGGAGTTGCATGTTTCAGTAAAGAACTCCTCTGACTTTCTTCTGAGATCTCTCTCTTGATGCTGTTCCCTCCTGTCTGTAAGAATCTGTGTTTGAATTTACCTTTTTGACAAGGGGTGTATTTAAGGAATGTTACTGCAACGGAACAGTTAATTAGTGATAGTTACTGTATTGGGTTGGTTAAGTTTTCCAACAGTTAAGTTATACTAAATTCTACTTTCTTTTGTTTGTCTTTTAACTGTAGTATTTAAATAAATTCTGTTTTGCTGAAAGTTGAGTGATTTTACTGGCTGCATCACACCTGGGACAGTCGCTTCACATCTGCCTTTAAAATAAGAAAAAGATAGGGTCTAGGCTACCTTCTTAAAATATTTTGAAGAGATTTGGCCTGGTCCATCACAATAAACAGTCCAACTAGGGAAAGGGCTGTACTAAACCTTGTTTTGGGGAATGAGCCTGGCCAAGTGTTTCAGTTGGGGAACATTTTGGGAACAGTGATCATAATTCTGTAAGTTTTAAGACAGTTATGGATAAGGAAAAGATTGATCCTCAGATGAAAATGCTAACTTGGGGAGAAGGCTAATTACAACAGATATTAGACAGGAATTAGAATGGGAGTGGCTGTTTGAGGGTAAATCCACACCTGACATGAGGTAATCTTTTAAAGGCGAGTTGAAGAGAGTTCAGGTCCAACATGTACCTATGAGAATGAAAGATAAGGATGGCAAGTTTTAGGAACCTTGGATGACAAGAGATATTGAAAATTTAATCAAAAAGAAAAAAGCAGGATATATAAAGTTTAGGAAACTGAAATCCATTACGGCCCTTGAGGAATAAAAAGATTTGAGTCTGCAGACAACATGAAATTTGGTAGAATTGTGGATAGTGAGGAAATGTGACAAAGGATACAGCAGGACATAGATCATAGAATCATAGGATCCCAAAGTGTGGAAGCAGGCCATTTGGCCCATCAAGTCTTCACCAACCCTCCAAAGCACATCTTACCAGACCCACTCCCCTACCTTATCCCTGTAGCCCTGCATTTCCTATGGCTAACTCACCTAAACTACATATTTCTGCACCCTATGGGTAATTTAGCATGGCCAATCCACCCCAGCCTGCGTATCTTTGGACTGTGGAAGGAAACCCACACAACATACCTTTGATCCTTTCATTTACATAAATTATAAAAATATCCCTGACACCAATGCCTGTGGTGCTTTGCTTGTTACAGATTGCCAACCAAAAAATGACTTATTGATGCCAATCTGTTTTCTTATTCACCAGTCAATCTTCTATCCATGCTAATAGGTCAACCACTTAACGCCATGAGTTTTTATTTTTCAGCGGCAGCAGTAACTCGAAGGGCGGGAGCTTGCACCAGGGAGCGGTGAGTCACTGATTTGAACCTTTAAAAGCTTACCACAAGCGCGGGAGTCCTCCATTTCTGTTTTTCAGTGACAGCAGCAACTCGAAGGGCGGGAGCTTGCAACAGGGGTCTGCCGGGAGCAGTGAGTCACTGATTTGTGCTTTTAAATTTGAAATCAGAAAGCAGACGTTTCTGGGAAAGGAGGGACTTCTTATTTTTATTTCCATCCAGCTATATAAGTCAGTATTTTCTCAACCTGAGACCCTACCATTGCAGGGCCTCCCACCCAACCACCTCCTCTAACCTTAAAGACCAGGGACATATCAGGTAAACATCTTTTTTTTTAACTTTGTGATAAGGGGACTAGCAGGAATGGCAGTGCAGGGAGAGCAATGTTCCTCCTGCATGATGTTTGAGGTGAGGGATGCCATTAGTGTCCCATCCAAGTATATCTGCAGAAAGTGCACTCAACTCTCGCTCCTTCAAGACCATGTTAGGGAACTGGAGCAAGAGCTGGATGAACTTCGGATCATTCGGGAGGCAGAGGCTGTGATAGATAAGAGTTACAGGGAAGTAGTTACTCCGAGGCATGAAGAAAGCTGGGTGACTGTTCAAAGGGGGAAAAAACAGTCAGTGGAGGGATCCCCTGTGATCGTTCCCCTGAAAAGCATGTATTCCGTTTTGGATACTGTTGAGGGGGATGACTTACCAGGGGTATGCAGTGGTGCCCAGGTCTCTGGCACAGAGCCTGTCCTGTTGCACAGAAGGGAAGGAGGGAAAGGAGGAGAGGTTCAAAGTTTGTGAGAAGATTTGTAGCTCGGGTGCTCGTTGCTGTGGTTCTGTTCGTCGAGCTGGAAGTTTTTGTTGTAAACGTTTCGTCCCCTGTCCAGGTGACATCCTCAGTGCTTGGGAGCCTCCTGTGAAACGCTTCTGTGGTGTCTCCTCTGACATTTATAGTGGCCTGTCCCTGCCGCTTCCGGTTGTCAGTTTCAGCTGTCCGCTGTAGTGGCCGGTATATTGGGTCCAGGTCGATGTGTTTGTTGATGGAGTTTGTGGATGAGTGCCATGCTCCTAGGAATTCCCTGGCTGTTCTTTGTTTCGCTTGCCCTAGAATGGTACTGTTGTCCCAGTCAAATTCATGTTGCTTCTCGTCTGCGTGTGTGGCTACTAAGGATACTTTGTAACGGGGCTCAGGTCTCTGGCACGGAGCCTGTCCCCGTTACTCAGAAGGGAAGGGTGAAGAAGAGCAGAGCAGTAGTAATTGGGGACTCGATAGTTCGTGGCACAGATAGGCGGTTTTGTGGGAACGAGAGAGACTCACGTTTGGTATGTTGCCTCCCAGGTGCAAGGGTACGTGATGTCTCTGATCGTGTTTCCCGGGCCCTTGAGGGGGAGGGGGAGCAGCCCGAAGTCATGGTCCACATTGGCACCAATGACATAGGTAGAAGGAACGCTGAGGATGTTAGGCAGGCTTTCAGCGAGCTTGCCACGTGATAGCGAGGCAAGGAATAGGGAGAGATATCAGCTACAGGGATGGTGCAGGAGGGAGGATTTCAGGTTCTTGGATAATTGGGGCTCATTCTGGGGAAGGTGGGACTTGTACAAACAGGACGGTCTTCACTTGAACCAGAGGAGTACTAATATCCTGGGTGGGAAATTTGCTGGTGCTATTCAGATGGGTTTAAGCTAGCTCAGCAAGGGGATGGGAACCGGAGGTGTAGTTGCAGTGCACAGGAGGATGAGAATAGGAAGGACAGGGACAGTATTTCAGGGTCACAGGAGTGTGCTGGCAGACAGCGAAGTGGTTTGAAGTGTGTCTACTTCAACGCCAGAAGTATCCGAAATAAGGTAGGTGAGCTTGCAGCATGGATAGGTACCTGGGACTTCGATGTTGTGGCCATTTCGGAGACATGGATAGAGCAGGGTGAGGAATGAATGTTGCAGGAACCAAGGTTTAGATCTTTCACTAAGAACAGGCAAGTTGATAAAAGAAGGGAAGGCATGACCTTGTTAGTCAAGGATAGTATAACAGTGGCTGAGAGAACTTTTGATGAGGACTCATCTACTGAGATAGTGTGGGCTGAGGTTAGAAACAGGAGAGGAGAGGTCACACTGCTTGGAGTTTTTTATAGACCTCCGCAGAGTTCCAGGGAGGTGGAAGAGAGGATTAGCAAAATTATTCAGGGTAGGAGTGAAAAGAACAGGGTGGTCATTATGGGGGACTTTAACTTCCCCAACATTGACTGGAAATGCTATAATTCTAGTACGTCGAATGGATCAGTTTTCATCCAATGTGTACAGGAGGGTTTCCTGACACAGTATGTCGAAGGGCCGACAAGAGGGGAGGCCACACTGGATCTGGTGCTTGGTAATGAACTGGGCCAGTTGTTTGATTTAGTTGTAGGTGTGCACTTTGGAGAGAGTGACCATAATTCAGTTACGTTTAATTTAGCGATAGAAAGATATAGGTACCATGCTACAGGTCAAGAGTTATCGATGGGGCAAGGGCAATTATAATGCGATTAGGCAAGAATTCGGATGCATAGAATGGGGTAGCAAAATGCAGAGGATGCTGACAATGGAAATATGGAGCTGGTTTAAGGAACAGATATTGCGTGTCCTTGATAGGTATGTTCCTGTCAGGCAGGGAGGAAGTGATAAGGTAAGGGAACCGTGGTTTACTACAGAAATTGCATCTCTTGTTATGAAGAAAAAGGAGGCTTATGTGACGATGAGGCAAGATGGTCCAGATGAGGTGATGGAGGTGATGGAGAGTTACAAATCAGCTAGGAAGGATTTAAAGACAGAGTTAAGAAGAGCAAAGAGAGGACATGAGCAGTCTTTAGCAAATAGACCCTAAAGCTTTCTATAGGTATGTGAGGAATAAAAGGATGATTAGGGTAGGAATAGGACCAATTAAAGACAGAAGTGGGAAGTTGAGTGTGGACCTTGTGGAGATCGGAGAGGTGCTAAACAAACATTTCTCATTGGTTTTCACTCAGGAAAAGGAGAACATTGTAGAGAAGAATGAGGTATGAGATATTAGACTAGAAAGGATCAAGATTAGTTACGAATAGGTGTTATCAATTCTAGAAGGAGTGAAAGTAGACAAGTCCCTGGGCCGGATGGGATTTATCCAAGGATTCTCTGGGAAGCTAGGGAGGAGATAGCAGAGACTTTGGCTTTGATCTTTGAGTCGTCATTGTCTACAGGTTTGGTACCAGAGGACTAGAGGATTGCAAATGTTGTGCCCTTGTTCAAGAAGGGCAGTAGTGATGACCCAGGTAATTATAGACCAGTGGGCCTTATTTCTGTTGTAGGAAAGGTTTTGGAAAGGATTATAAGAGACAAGATTTATGATCATCTAGCAAGCAACAATTTGATTTTAGATAGTCAACATGGCTTCGTCAAGGGCAGGTCGTGTCTCACAAAACCCATTGAGGTTTTTGAGAAGGCGACCAAGCATGTAGATGAGGGTAGGGCAGTTGACATGGTATATATGGACTTCAATAAAGCCTTTGATAAGGTTCCAAATGGTAGGCTGTTGGAGAAAATTCAGAGGCATGGAATTGAGGGTGATTTAGCAGTTTGGATTCAAACTGGCTTTCTGAAAAAAGGCAGCGAGTGGTGGTTGATGGAAAATATTCAGCCTGGAGTCTGGTTACTAGTGGTGTGCCATAAGGATCTGTTTTGGGACCACTGCTGTTTGTCATTTTTATAAATGACTTAGATGCAGGCATAGGCGGATAGATTAGTACATTTGCAGACGACACTAAAGTCGGTGGAGTAGTGGACAGTTTGGAAGAATGTTACAGGTTGCAGGGGGACTGCAAAAACTGCAGAATTGGGCTGAGAGGTGGCAAATGCAGCTAAATGTGAGGTGATGTGTTTTGTGAAGAATAACAGGAAGGCAGAGTACTGGGTCAATGGAAAGATTCTTGGCAGTGTGGATGTGCAGAGGGATCTTGGAGTCCACGTACCTAGATCTCTGAAAGTTATCACCCAGGTGGATAGTGCTGTTAAGAAGGCATACGATGTGTTAGGTTTCATTCATAGAGGAATTGAGTTCCAGAGCTGCAATATCATGCTGCAACTATACAAAACGCTGGTGCAGCTACACTTGGAATATTGCGTACAGTTCTGGTCCCCATATTTTGGGAAGGATGTGGAAGCACTGGAAAAGGTGCAGAGGAGATTTACAGGATGTTGCCTGGTCTGGAGGGAAGGTCTTATGAGGAAAGGCTGAGAGACTTGAACCTGTTCTCATTGGCAAGAAGAAGGCTAAGAGGGGATTTGATAGAGACATACAAGATAATCAAAGGGTTAGATAGGGTAGACAGTGAAAGTCTTTTTCCTAGGATGATGACGTCAGCATGTACGAGGGGGCATAACTACAAATTGAGGGGTGATAGATTTAAGACTGATGTCAGAGGCAGATTCTTTACACACAGAGTGGTAAGGGTGTGGAATGCCCTACAAGGTCATGTAGTCAATTCAGCCACATTAGGGAGATCTAAACAATCCTTGGATAAGCACATGGATGATTTTGGGATAGTGTAGGGGGACGAGCTGAGAATAGTTCATAGGTCAGCACAACATCGAGAGCCGAAGGGCCTGTTCTGCGCTATATTGTTCTCTGTTCTATATATAATAATCTTTGATGTGGCAACTTATCAAATGTCTTCTGTAAATCTGAAGACCATGCATGCGCTGCTTCCCCTATAGCTACAGCACATGTTACTTCCTGAAATGTAACCCAATATGTTAATTAAAACAAGATTTCCATTTCACAAAACCATGTTGATTGTACTATGTTAACTGTGGAAAAAAATTCAAAATTACAAAGAAAGAAACCAAGGGAGAAGTGAAAATCAAGGTGAGTTCCTCCTACCCTTCCATTTATGAAAAGTTAGTTGTACCCTCTAGAAAAGACCAATGCAAAATACCTGTTCATTTCATCTATCATCTTTCTTTTCCATTACTAATTTGCCAGATTCACTTTCTGTGGGACCGATGCTCACCCTGTTTACTCTTTTCTTAAAAATATCCATTGAAGCTCCTTCTATCTATTTGTATATTTATAATTAGCTTTCTCCCATTCTCTAATTTTTTCCCGCATGCTAATTTTTAGATTATTCTTTTTTATAGTCTGTCCAATCTTTTGATTTGCTTCCCATCTTTGTGAAATTATATGCTTTTCTTTAAGTTTATTATGATGCTAAACTTTTAATTAACCACAATTAGATTCCCTACGGTGTGGAAACAGGCCATTCAGCCCAACCAGTCCACACCGACCCTCCAAAAAATAACCCACCCAGACCCATTTCCCCTCTGACTAATGCACCTAACGCTATGGGCAATTTACCTTGGCCAATTCACCTGACTTGCACATCTTTGGACTGTGGGAAGAAACCGGAGGAAACCCACACAGACACAGGGAGAATGTGCAAACTCCACACAGACAGTCACCTGAGGCTGGAATCAAACTTGGGACCCTGGTGCTGTGAGGCAGCAGTGCTAACTGCTAACCGCTGAGCCACTGTGCCACCCTAACTGGCTGGTCCTCCCCTGGAGTTTTTACTTCTCATTGGAATGTACCTGTTTTAGTGGACTTGTGTGACTATTCTGTTTTTACAAAAGAAAATGCAAACATTACTTGCATTAATTTGCCTCGCATAAAGGGAATTCTATAAGATGTAAAACACAAAAGAGTAGATCAATTTTAATTTGCTGCAATTTGATATTATTTGCATATTTAAAGTGAGGCACTAAGGATGGACAGTGTTAAAATTTGTCTGATAATAAAATACAGTCACCACAGTGTTTGTATTCATGTATTTTGGCTAACTTATGTTTCAATACCTGGCCTTATATTAAGCACATTCTAAATACAGTCATTTTTAATATGCAGATCACCTGTTTGCTTACTGTACAAGAGACAGATGTTCTGGGCTTTTGAGCTGTCCCCAGATGCATGTAAATGAAAAAGTGCATTTAAACCAGTGATTCAGTGTCATGCATGATATATTAATTAAAAGGAAACAACTAATCCCAGAAGACATAATTTCCTTATTTACTTAGGAGACTTTTACAAATTACTCTGCATTGTTCAGTTCTGAGCAGTTAAAGGCAGTTACAAAGGTAGTTATAGCATCACCTGGAATCAAGAAGAGGTTTGTAATATCACATGTATACATTGCAGGGGGCTTATTTTCAATTCCATTTCCTCAGCGGATGGCAGCTAACAAAACTGAGAGAGAGTTGGTAAAGTGTGTGAACTATGGTCTGTATAATGATGCAGAATCCTCGGACTTTAATGTGCAACGTCAAGAGCTAATGGGATGGGTATTTATTTGTACCTCCATATCATTGGCTGATGATTCAGCCCTGCCTCAGCTCAATTCCTGCTGAAAGCTTCATTCATGCCTTTGTTTACCTACTCCCTTGACTATTCTAATGCACTCCTGGCTGCCTCCCACATTGTATCTTCTACAAACATGAGGTCATGACAAACTTGGCACATACCAATCTTGCATATGTTCTATTCAACAATTAGGCTCTTCTCATTGACCCACATTGACTTCTGACCAAGCAAAGTCTTGATTTTAAAATCTCATCCTGTTTTTAGATTTCTCTATGGATTCATGTCTCCCTACTCCTTTAATCTTTTCCAAACCCACAACCCTCCGAGATATCTGCATTCCTTTAATTCTGATCTCATGAGCATCCCCAACTTTAATTGCCCTGCCACTGGGGCAGAGTTTTCAGTTGCCTGCACCCTAAGCATTGCAATTTCCCACTTTTACTTCAGCTCTTCACTTTCCTTCATAAGACAGGCCTTAGAAACTACCTCTTTGACTAAGGCTTTTGGTCAAAGTCTAATATCTCCTTTTGTGGCTCAGTGCCATATTTTGTTTCATAATGAACTATATAAACACAGGTTGTTATTGTTGTTTATACCCTGAACCGTTCTGGGCTGCACTGTGACAAGAGAAGAACAGAGTGATGTCGATTGTTTTTGTATAAATAAGGACATTCTGAGAATGTCATCTACTTTTCAGCAACTTCCAGATGCTGAGCAACAGACCAGCAGAAATTGGAGAACAGGTTTTTTTTGACAGCAAGTAGTACACAGTGGGGAACCCCCTAAAATGAGGACAAAATTTGAAAATGGCTGCCTGAGCAGACTGTCACCAGATTCACAGTAGCCTGGCAAATTGGGTGCTATAATATTTTCTGAAGACAATTGAGTCATAGAGATATACAGCACAGAAATAGACTCTTTGGTCCAACTCATCCATGCCGACTAGATATCCCAACCTATTCTAGTCCCATTTGCCAGCACTTGACCCATATCTCTTCCTATTCATATGCCCACCATCAGTTCTTGTGATGGACTAAATTGGAATTATTTGTTACAAATTTGAAACGTAGATAATAGAATTAGGAGTAGCCCATTTGCTTATCAAGCCTGCTGTACCATTCAATAAGATCAGGACTAATCCTCTATTTAAAAGTCATATTCCTGCCCCTTGGTCACTTTAGTGTTTAGAAATCTATATTTTCTTTGAAATGATTTGCCCGCCATAGCTTTATGTTGTGGAGAATTCCATGGGTTCACCATCCTGAGTGAAGACATTTCTCCTCACCTCAGTATTATATAGCTTCCCTGATTATTCTGAGACTGTGACCTCTATTCAATCTATTAATAATCATCTGAAGAGTCTATTAAACTTGGCACTGGGGCCCTAGAGATGTTACTGAGAATAACAGTGAAAGGCTCAATGTACCCAGCTGTGTGCTACAGAGCTGTCCCAGAACAAAAATGACCACAGTTCATCTCTGGAAATGTATTGAGCTAGCTGCTCTCAACTGGAGCAGCAGTGAAAAGTTTTACACTTGTGGTTCTAGTGGAATTTGTGCAGAGGTGTCATTCAGTCTTTTAGAACAATGAAATATTGATGAGACTGTATAGAGTAAAATTCTGCCATTTCTGTGAGGTGCGTGCACAGGGAATGTTGCAAATGGTGAAATTTGAATTGCGAATATGATTTATAATTGGAGTCAATAGGATAGATTTCAGTTAATCAAAATGTTAAAATCTATAGCACACAGAGCAAGCTTTTACTCAATATAAACACTTTTCAGAGGAAAAAATAGTGCAATGAACCAAGAAAAGTAGAAAATGGCTGACACTGATCCTTAATATAAGGTAGGGTTTCCCAAAAGGAGGACAAAGTCCTGGAGAAGCTCAGCAGGTCTGGCTTCATCTGAGGTGACAGAAGCAGAGTTAATATTTGAAGTCCAGTATGACACTTCTTCCAAACTGAAAGAGGGTAGAAAGTGATGGCTTTTATGTTGTAGACAGAATGAGAAGGAGGGATGAGTGCAGTCATACTGACTCAAAACATTCACTCTCTCCAGAAATGCTGCCAGGCCTGCTGAGTTTCTTCAGCATTTTCTGTTATTATTTCAAATTTCCAGCATCTCTAGTATTTTATTTTTATTTCCAAAGTAGAGGTCAAGACTCCCAGTAGGAATAATAGCTGAAATGTTTGGGTCTGATGCTCTGTGGCTAAATGACCACCAAGGAGCTTTGACTGTGTGGTAATAGCTGGGCTCCCTCTGTAACTACTTTCTCAATTCCGACTGAGAAGGTTACAACCATTTTCAAACCTCAAAATGGTGCCAGAATAGCAAAAGCTTTAGACAGCACTGATACAAGGTAATGTTGATGGATCACATATTACAACACTGTACATCATTGTAGGTGCTTGAAATAACTGCACAGAGGCTGGTGCCGCATCACCAAGTCACCTTTTATTTACTTGTGCACAGTACACTGGTTGTCACCAGCTAGCTCAGAGTCTGCACTGAGGAGATTCTCATCTCTTGGTGCTACATCTTTTGGAGTGTGGGAGGAAACCTGGAGCAAACTCCACACAGACATTGCCTGAGGCTAGAATTGAACCCAGGTCCCTTGTGCATTGAGGCAGCAGTGCTAACCACTGAGCCACTGTGCCTTCCATTTCCTGGTTATACTAATCGGCCAGGGTTTCTGATTGGCCAGGTTAACAAGCCCAAACAATGGCTTTGCAGTCAACAAGGTCAATCTGGTTCTCGTCCCTACACCCCTCCCACCTAAGTGCGAGGTTATAGGCCTGGTGTTTGACTTATCACTTTTCCTGTGACCTTTTCGCCCCAAATTTGGTTCCTCTGATTTGGACTTTGACACAGGTAGCTTGTACCAGACTGTTGTCTGCCTCTTGCATCCAGAGCATCACAGGAGAGCTTCCTCCTCTTCTTCCATTGGTAATGGTATCGAGGCTGCATCCATCTCAAACTGAGGATTGTTCAACACTTGATGGAGGGAGAAAACCTTCCGGTGGGCCTTCTGGCTGTTCTGAGGGACCAGGTATGTTTTGCTCCTGCTCTGTTTGCGAGGTAACCACTTTCAGGTGACCCACGTGTTTGTCCAGGACTGCATTATTGACCCAAACTTTGCAAGTCACAGGACCTTACGTCAACCTTGCCTCCTACCCATACAGAACCATTTCCATGTTTCCAGCACCAAACTTTGCCTCTGAATTAAATTATCTTTCTCAGTTACAGGTGGCATGTGGCTGGTGTTGGTGTTCCTGCTGCTGTTTGACTCCCCCCCCTCCCACCCCACCCAACCCCACTGGAATAAAACCAGCAACTCAATAGCAGGCTTAATTAAAAGACCATTGTTTACAGAGAAGGTCAGGTATCTTCTTGCTGTAATTTAAGTATCATCTGTTGTAAAACTGTGGAAAGTGTGAGATAATACACTTTGGTAGAAAGAATAGAGTTTTTGAATGTTTTCTCACTGGGGACAACATTCAGAAATCGGAAGTGCAAAGGGACTTGGGAGTTCTGGTCCAGGTTTCTCTTAAGGTAAACTTGCAGGTTGAGGAAGGCAATTAGGAAGGCAAATACATTGTTGTCATTTATCTCGGGAAGACTAGAAGAGAAAAGGAGGGATGTACTTCTGAGACTTTATAATTCTCTGGTCAGACCACATGTAGAGTTTTGTGAGCAGTCTTTGGCCCCATAGCCCGGGAAGGATGTACTGGCCCTGGAGCAGGCTCAGAGGAGGTTCACAGGAATGATCCCAGGAATTAAAGGCTTAACACATGAGGAATGTTTGAGGACTCTGGGATTATGCTCAATGGCATTTAGAAGGATGAGGGGGACATGATTGAAACTTACAGAATACTGACTGGCCTGGACAGAGTAGACGTTGGGAAGATGTTTCCATTGGTAAGAGAGACAAGGATCCAAAGGCACAACGTCAGAGTAAAAGGAAGACCCTTTAGAAAGGAGATAAGAAAAATTTCTTCAGCCAAGGACTGGTGAATTCATTGTCATAGAAGGCTGTGGAGGTCAGGTTATTGAGTATATTTAAAACAGAGATAGATAGGTTCTTGATTGTCGAGAAGACCAAAGCTTATGGGGAGAAAGCGGGAGAATGGGGTTGAAAAATGTCTCAGCTGGGACTGAATGCTGGAGCAGACTCAATGGGTCGATGGGCCTAATTTCTGCTCCTATGTCTGATGATTAAATGGTCTTATGAAGTTGTGGAAAGAGTTTCTTGTTAAAAGTTATGACTATGAATTGTTATGCTGTCACTAAATAAGAAACTGTTTATGTGGGTTACCATAGTGACACAATTTTCTTTGTGTCAGTATTACTGTGTGCTCACATGATGGTTTGAATTCTCTTGATTTTCAGCTTGGAGAATTGCTGATTTCATAGAATCCCTACAGTATGGAAGCAGGTTATTAGGTCCATCAAAGTCATACCAAACCTCCAAAGAACATTTCACCACCACCCCCTTCCCATGGCTAACCCACCTAAGCCTGCACATCTTTGGACTGTGGGAGGAAACCAGAACACCCAACGCAGCCACAGAGATAAAGTGCAAACTCTACACAGCCAGCTGCCCAAGGGTGGAATCAAACCTAGGACTCTGATGCTGTGAGGCAGCAATGCTAACCACTGTGCCATCCCTCACATATTGCAATTCCAGAATGGTTTAGAGTGTGGCAGTGGGTTTCAAAATTGTCTCCAAATAGCTGCACTTATGGTTAACAGAATTCTGGGTGGTGTTAAACTGTTAACACTTCTTAGTTCCAGCAGTTTTAATTCCAAAAAAAAACTGCTGTCCAAACTAATGCACTCTTCTCCTAGTTAATTACCTGCTTTGTTCTGCTTAGTTCACATATGCTCTTCTCTTTTCTCCTTGGACCATGGTCCACTTCTCATTCATTTGTATATTCTGCTGTTGTGTTTCTTCCTGATCCTAGATAAAGGGCATGCTAACAACATCATAACTGTGCTTCTAATCCTAGACTATTGGAAAGATACCACGGGAGACTAATCAGAGGAGATTAACCATAATAACATGCATCATCATTGGAAAATAACTTCTAGCTCTGAGGAAAACCAACATTCCAAGTATTATTTCCTTCTGCCCACAATGCTAAATGATGAAGTCAATTTACTTTAATCCTAGAACAACTCAATTCATTTCAGCGGGCACCATATATTTGACTCACTTGGTAGACTCACTTGCTGGAGCCACCTCAATCTCAGGAAACACATCAGATAATGTAATTCTTTGTTTCTCCATTCACACTTTTATCTTTGTGAAGCTGCTGTATATTTGGGTATCATGGTACTTGTGGGAACAGTACATTTATACATTGGGCTTCCTTGCTGTCCTGACTCACCTTTGGAACTGTATAAGTGATCAAGCGATTTGGTCATTGCTGGAGTAGCAAGGATCATCCTGCCTTCTGGTAGCTCTGTTGGTTGGGTTCATTTCTCTATTGTCTCCAAGTGGGTGGCCTACTGATGTCATTTTGAGTGTTCAGTGCAGAGAGTAAAAATTGGATTTGTCAAGGTTGAAGTATGGAATTCACAAATAAATTACCAAAGTCAATTCACTCAGCCTAAAAAGTGATTATTTGAACAATATAAAACAAACCTTGCTTTCAATCTGAATTCTATTACGAATTGGGAAGATACTATTGAAATCCCCAGTTCAAAAGCAGATAGATGTAAAGAACAATTACAGGCTGTGCAATGAGACTTTAATGATAATACTCTAAATAAATAGGTAAAAGCAAGCTGCAGATAGGATCCTTCAACTAGCTCAATCCAAACAGGAAACAACATTTGCAAAACCACCCTTCCTCAACATAAATAAAAACTAGCGCAAAAGTATAAGCTAAATTCCCAAGCAAGAATACAGCAGCATATCTTGGCCAATTTAATCTATCTGTGCATATAATCTTTAAAAGTTGAGGCCTCTCTCTCCTGCTTCTGCAAGTATGCTTTGCTAATGACATTTCCTCCTTCTGGTGTTCTCTCTGAACACAAATTAAGACTTAATGCATGATCTCCAATTTGGATCTGATTTATTTTCTGGTAAATTAGAACAAGTAGTTAATCATTCTTCCATTCTTGGCCTCCTGGAGTCTTTAAGCTCTGAGAACCCAAGATTGGTGTCACTTAATTTACCTCATTATTCTTCCTCACTATTCCCATCCTCATTATTCTTAAATTAAAAAGCGAAAATATTGGAAAGAATGCTCAGCGGGGTTATATAGCTTTTGCAGCGAAAGTAAGAGAGAGTTGGTGGGCGGAATCTTCCCAGCTCTTGCAAAGACAATTCATGGGCATGGGCAAGGGTGGTCCTTATCTCAGGGCTGTTCATTCGCCGTCTTAGTATTCACCACTTCAATATTCCCAAAGTTAAAAATCATACAACACCAGGTTATAGTCCTACAGGTTTATCTGGAAGCATTAGCTTTTAGAGTCCTCCTTCCTCATCAGGTGGTTGTGGAGTATAAGATCGTAAAGCACAAATTTATCATTTCTGCAGAAACTTGATGTCTGTGTCGATATGTGTGACTCCCATCAACACCACTAACTGCTGGCTCAAAGTGGAGAGGATCTTCAAGAAGATTGCACATATCAACACAGACATCAAGTTTCTATGCCTTATGATCTTGTACTCCACAACCACCTGATGAAGGAGCAGCACTCTGAAAGCTAATGCTTCCAAATAAACCTGTTGGACTATAACCTGATGTTGTGTGATTTGTCCACCCCAGTCCAACACCAGCATCTCCAAATTGGTAATCCCAGCAATCCCTGCTTTGCCTTTTCGTGCTTTTTGCCAGAGCATAAAGACACACGTATTTTTGTCTTGCTTTGCATATTGGCACGGACACAAAACTAGGCTATTTGTCAGGGTTGTCGGCAGTGATCGGTCAAGAGGCGAACATGTTGCTGCATGGCATTGTGTGACATCAGTGTTACAGCTGCACCATGTGATAGGCACATGCCCACTAAAGACATTGCACATGTTTCAAGCAAATAGTCATGTTGCATAGTCTAAGGTAAGTAGCCCTCAGTCAAGTCTCGGGAATTACCCTTCAGTGATAGAGTCATAGAGTTGTACAGCATGGAAACAGATCTTCAGTCCAACATGTCCACGCCCACCAGATATCCTAAATTAATCTAGTCAGGGGTGAGAGCACAGTAAGTCAAGGGCAACCTCTGATATTAGACTCTGGCATGGTCAGTTGATTGCTCAGGGTAGTTGGTGTCAGGGGATCCATACCTCTGCAGTCCTGAGAGTGGGCCATAGTCAGTCCTGTGTGTCGAGTGTAACCTGTCCAAGATGACAGTCAAGGAGTTTTACAGATATAAGACCATGTTCACCTATCATTCAGGGTTGTGTATACACGTTGCTGTAAGGGTTAGACCACTGTCAGTCCTGGGATGGAGAGGGGTGGATTCATTCACCATAAGTCAAAAGTCAAAGGAGTGTTATCAGGGGCCATTGCTGCAGGAGGGAAGTTGGGGAACTTAATTGTGGTGATTGGAGGCAGCATTCTGGAATGCAAAAGGGGATTGTAATTGTGAAGTGAAGTAAGGTGGAGAGGCAGAAGATATAAGAGAAAAGGGTCATATGGGGGGAATGCATGGGAAGGTGTGAGGGGTATTCATCGACAATCAGCAGCACTCTATTTTCCATGGGAGGAACAGTGCATTATTATATCAAGCACATTTACTCAGTCTGCTTGGGGTTGCAGGGTAAAGTGGAGAGGTGAAACAGTTCACCTTTTGTGAGTGGAAGATACTGCTGCCAGGGGACCTTAGAGTCATGGTGTGTACCTGATTAGGCAAGCTGTAGAGAATAGCATAAGAAAGCTCACTATAGATCACAATGAGAAAGTCTACATGAAACTCCCTGAAACTGACATTGAGCTGATTTCTGGTAAAATGCAGATCATTGAATATAACAGACAAGTTTCTTGCTCAAATCTAGCAAAAAACAAGATACAACTCTCCAAGTCTTATAAGGAGTAGTAATGAATGGATGGCTGAAAGTATCAAGGATGTTCCTGTTACTACAAGAGTGCATCGGGTCCGTGGAGACATTGACAGTCCTGGGTGGCAAGTGCTGGCCTATTACCTGCCCTCGACCTCTTCATTTCCAACTGCCGCCGGGACATTAACCGCCTCAACCTGTCGACCCCCCTCCCCCACTCCAACCTCTCACCCTCACAACGCGCAGCCCTCCAATCCCTCTGCTCCAATCCTGACCTCACCATCAAGCCAGCGGACAAAGGGGGCGCAGTGGTAGTCTGGCGCACTGACCTCTACATCGCTGAAGCCAAACGCCAACTCGAGGACACCTCTTCCTACCGCCCCCTTGACCATGACCCACCCCCCCATCACCAAACCATCATCTCCCAGACCATACAGAACCTCATCACCTCAGGAGATCTCCCACCCACAGCTTCCAACCTCATAGTCCGGGAACCCCGCACTGCCCGGTTCTACCTCCTTCCCAAGATCCACAAGCCTGACCACCCTGGCCAACCCATTGTCTCAGCATGCTCCTGCCCAACTGAACTCATTTCTACCTACCTCGACACTGTCCTATCCCCCCTAGTCCAGAAACTCC
>NC_057737.1:11239919-11255138 GCF_004010195.1 Chiloscyllium plagiosum | reverse complement strand
CACCTCATCCTAGTTTCTAACCTCCAGCTCAACACTGTCTCCTTGACTTGTCCGACCTGCCTAGCTCGTTTTCCACCTATCCACTCCACCCTCTCCTCCCTGACCTATCACCTTCATCTCCTCCCCCACTGACCTATTGTACTCTATGCTACTCTATCCCCACCCCCACCCTCCTCTAGCTTATCTCTCCATGCTTCAGGCTCTCTGCCTTTATTCCTGATGAAGGGCTTTTGCCCGAAACGTCGATTTCGAAGCTTTTCGGATGCTGCCTGAATTGCTGTGCTCTTCCAGCACCACTGATCCAGAATAGAACTATTAGGAGTTGAACTAAGGAGCTCAGAGTGAAGAGATGCCAAAGTATGTTCTTTCAATCCACCAAGGAATTGAGTCATGTCTGAAGAAGACAAGAGATATATTTGGCTAGGAGAGCAGAAGTAACAAAATCAAAGACCATGTCACCAGTGTGGTGCTTATAATGAATAGCCAGTGAAGCCAGCTAGAGAGGAGCTGATTATTACACGATATCCCAACCAAACCATGGATGAAGCTATGAGCAGACCTTTTCACTCTCACATAGAATAATTATCCTCTCACTGCAGATGGCTATTCTCCATTGGCAGGCGGGCCAGCTGACTTTAATAACGACTGGTCAGAATGTCAGAAGACGCTATTCATTACGGCATTCCTCACATTGTGATGAGCAACAATGGCCCTCAGTTCACAAGTGAAGAATTCATCAGTTTCACAAAAGATTAGGTAATTTAACAGCACACAACATTTCCACACTGTTCCCGTCAAATGGAAAGGCTGAGGTGGCTATGAAAATCACCAAAAGAATCATACAGAAATTAAGCAAAACTCCCATAAATATATAAATATATACAAACAATCCTTGAGTGGAGAAACACACCTACTGAAGGCATGAAGGATAGTGTAGATCAAAGACTAATGTCACACTGTACAGTGTGAAGTGAACAACCAGTTATAGACTATCACAACTGTAGCTACAATCACACAATTGAAGAGCCGTTCCTTATCTGCAGGCGGTGGACCAGGGAGATGTGAGCTCACCACCTAACACCAGTCCTAGATCAAACATCACACTCTATAGTTCAGAGCACCTCCAACCATTGAAATGGAGCAACAACTGAAAATATAGCAACAGCAACTGGCATACGAATGATGCTCCTTCAGGAGGGATCATCACTAAAATGAATAACTAATGGCAGCGCACATGCACACTGCAAAAACTGGAGGAAGAATCTCGCTGCAGAAATCCAGTAAAAGGCTATTCAAAAAAAATTGTGAATGACTGAACTTTTCTGGAGACTCTGATTAAGACCAAGCACCTCAGTTCCCACTTCATGACTGTAACACTCCAACCATGTCCTAACTGCTCGTGTAGGTGAGATTGTCTTTGCAGGCTCCCCAATTATCGAGGGAACTTTCATGATTGAAGAAGTTTGATCCTTTAACTTTTGTCAGAGATATATTTTGCAATGTATAGGAATGCACACACACAAAATCCTGGAGATAAAATCCATTTTACAGCTGGATTTCATTGAAGCAGTTTGTGTGTGGTGATCTTTGTTTTACACTTGGCCTGACTTTTGAGAAATTTTCCATAAGCTGCTAATATCACAGCGACTGTTTGACAGGTGCAGCAGTGTAGTGGAAGTTAATTAAGTTAAAGGAATCTTGGATCAGGTTGATAACTACCCAATTTGTTTCAACAGTGGCTTTGGTTCTAACAGTGGAAGCTAAACACCTGGGAAATGTTGTCAAACTGAGACACTGCAGGAAGGGAAATTGCCCTCCCTCCATTAGTTGGAAGGCTAACTGTTTCTGTTTCAGGGTTTCCGTTTATTCAGTAAAATAGGGAAGAGAAATGCCTTTTCCAATTTTGAGTTAAACTTTTCTATGGTTTGAAATGAGACCCAACATTTTAAAATTAAATTTGTCTGCTCTTAACTACCTGTAATCCATCACACCCACGGCCATTTGGTTAAGACCATAAGACCATAAGACATAGGAGCGGAAGTAAGGCCATTCGGCCCATCAAGTCCACTCCGCCATTCAATCATAGCTGATGGGCATTTCAACTCCACTTACCCGCATTCTCCCCGTAGCCCTTAATTCCTTGTGACATCAAGAATTTATCAATTTCTGCCTTGAAGACATTTAGCGTCCCAGCCTCCACTGCACTCTGTGGCAATGAATTCCACAGGCCCACCACTCTCTGGCTGAAAAAATGTCTCCGCATTTCTGTTCTGAATTTACCCCTTCTAATTCTAAGGCTGTGTCCACGAGTCCTAATCTCCTCGTCTAACGGAAACAATTTCCTAGCGTCCACCCTTTCCAAGTCGTGTATTATCTTGTAAGTTTCTATTAGATCTCCCCTTAATCTTCTAAACTCCAATGAATACAATCCCAATTATGAGATAGAATGGAAATTTTCTCTATTCTCAATAGAAAAACTTAAATAACAATGGGGTGGCATGGTGGCTCAGTGGTTAGCACTGCTGCCTCTCAGCACCGGGGTCCCAGATTTGATTCCAGCCTCGGGCGTTATATTCCAACCCTCTTGAGATAATTGACAACATTGCATTCGCCTTCTTAATCACGGACTCAACCTGTATGATTACCTTTAGAGAATCCTCAACTAGCACTCCCAGATCCCTCTGTACTTTGGCTTTACGAATTTTCTCACCGTTTAGAAAGTAATCCATGCTTCTATTCTTTTTACCAAAGTGCAAGACCTCGCATGTGCTCACATTGAATTCCATCAGCCATTTCCTGGACCACTCCTCTAAACTGTCTAGATCCTTCTGCAGCCTCCCCACTTCCTCAGTACTACCTGCCTGTCCACCTAACTTTGTATCATCGGCAAACTTCGCTAGAATGCCCCCAGTCCCTTCATCCAGATCCTGACCCCCCCTGTAACCACGACTCTGTGATGCCTACCACATCATAATCATTCACGATGATCTGTGCCATTAGTTCGTCTGCTTTGTTATGAATGCTACGAGCATTCAGGTAAAGTGCCTTAATGTTAACTTTCTTATCATTAGAGATATTGGAAGTCATAAGATGTCCTAAGTTATCCTTCCTTTTTGCTGCATTCCTAGTCTGTCTCAAGTTTAAATCTGCTTGCACATATGCTATCCTGCCGCTTATCTTTCCATTTAACTCCATACTCCCTGTCGCTTTCACTTTCTCTTCCCCCCAACTCAGAAGTTTAAAGTCCTACTGACCACCCTATTTATCCACTTCGCTAGAACATTGGTACCTGATCGGTTCAGGTGACACCGTCCGAATGGTACAGATCCCCACACCAATCCCTTAGCCACGTGTTTACTTCTCTAATTTTCTTATCCCTATGCCAATTGGCACGTGGCTCGGGCAGTAATCCGGAGATTATGACCCTTGAGGACCTGTACTTCATTTCCTTCTTAGTGCTTGATAATTCCCAAACAGGTTACATTGATAACAGATAATTAACATTGCACCTTGATATGACCTTGCCTGTTGTCAGCTGATTTCTGAGTCAGCTGAGGTTCCTAACAGAGACAGGCAACTTCCTCATGAATTCATGGAAATCAGAATCCAAAGATGCAATTAGAACTTCAACACCATTTTAACTTAAAATCAGAGAAGACCTGAGCTTAATGGGGGGACCACTCATCCAATTTAATGCGGTGATGCAATGTGTAATATATTGGTTGACAATTCACGGTCCACTTAGGAGGTGTGTGATTCTTGAGCCCCATTACTTTGGAGTTATCAGAAAAGTTAAAGATTCAATCAAATTATTTAAAGTTCCTAATTTTTCTGTCTGTTGAGCCCATAACAGAAAACACTGACCCAGTTGCTGTAATTAAAATGAACTATTATTTATGATGAATAAATCAATTCTAACCACAGGTAAACAAAGGTATGAATTATCTACATATAATCCTGTGACCTGAATGTCTAACGGATTTTCAAATGCCTACACATACATGCAGATAGACACAGGAAAACAAACAATCATGATGAGGAAAAAGTACTGGGAAAATACAGTTCAATAACACCACAGCAAAAGGTGTCTCTTGTTTCTTCCAAGTCTTTCTGATCTTTGATCCTCACATCCAAGTCCTTTCAGTTCTTTGCTGACGATGTCAGAAGAGTTCAACACATCAATCGCTCAGCTTTTTTCTGTCGCTGGTTGAGGCAACAGCTTATCGCAAATAGAGAACAGCTAACTAACTTTTAGGCTTTGGTCAGTTCACTAGAGAGAGAGAAAACGGGAGATTCTGTCTGCTGCAGGCTAGAGGCGTTCTGCTTCTGTAGTGTTTGCCCACAGCAACCAATCATGATCCCTGAGCATGTTCATCACTGTAATGAAGGCAAATACTGCAGATATTGGAAATCTGAAACAGAGAATGCTGGAGGAACTCAGCAAGTCTGGCAGCATCTGTGGAGAGAGAAACAGAGTTAATGTTTTGAGTCCTGAGAAATGGAGAGGACTCAGTAAGTTTCAGACTCAGACCATTTTTTAAGCCATTATGCTATGATAAAGTCATGAGCATGTCCCTTAAAGTTATTTTGCACATTTGCTGTGAGACATAACTCAACTATAGAAGCATTATTGAAAAGCCACTCATACACAGGCAAGTGGATCAGTGCACCTGTTGACTGTTTCAATTGCAAGAATATTTAGCTTTCAGTTCACTTATTCCAGGTACCTTTTGACCTTACTAGGTCTTGGTTAGTTTTATATGTTTACCATTGGTGTTATTTTTATTAGTTTAATTTGGATAGAGGATGGTGGAAGAACAGTAGCTTCAGCAACAAGCACGTGGGCCTGTAAGAAGACAGCCAATGAGGAGATGCTGATCACATGTGTCCATATCCAGCAATCAGGGCAGACTGACTAAGACTCATTTTCTTTGGTCTGCTTCTTCAGGCACATGTTTATTGCCCTCTTCACCTCCTCTGCAGTGTTACCTGCTGGATCTGTCACTGCCAAAGTCACCACAGTCTTTCATGTTTGCACCGTGAGGTTGCTTGCTGTCAGCTACTGGAGACAACTCCTGCAATTCTCAAACTGCAAAACACTGTTGCCTGAAACAAACCACCATTGTCAATGGGAAAGAGATGATTTCAGCTCTGGCTGACTTGCCTCACACTCAGGATGTCATGGATAGACTGCATATATGTTACCATCTGACTAGAAGCTCAGCTCAAACTGGTCAATTCCATTAATGTTCTAGCAGTTCTGATGACTTGAACAGAATCATGCAATGTTTTTGCCTGGTAATCAGGCAACATTCACAATTCACGTATCCTGTGAATCGTATGGTCAGCCATTCATCTAATATTCACCCACTTCTAGGAGTGGGTTGGTGTGACTGCTATAGAACATGTTTGGTACAGTTGAGTCTCATGTGCTAGCTCCTCTGCAGTATTAGGAGGTGGCCTTGCCTTCCAAACTATATCTGTTACCTGTACCTGCTGTTGCTTATTCATGTTAGGTGTTATCCTATGTCCTCGCTGTCAAACTCATGTGAAGTATTGCTCTTGTGCTTAGGAGTAATGGAGCTTCTGATGATCTAACATTCTGTTTCTCTGAGATGTATTCTTCTGTAAGGGCTAGGTGCTCAAAAGGTTCTAGAAAAAAGGACTTAGGTTGACACTGAGAGAGATAAGTGATAGTTTTCAGAATGCAATTTGAAGTTGCAAAGCTTGTTTCTTTTAGGTGAATGAAGGATTACACACAAATTGCAACGCCCAACTTAGACAACCTCGAACCTTACCCTTGCCTATGCTCACTAATCTTCAGGACGCATTGTTTGGTTGAGGTTATGACGTCAGGCACTCTCTCCTACTCTTGCTGTTTTACTTTGCTTTTTTCTGTACAGCTGAACAGCAGGAGACAGGGTGAGAGTTAGTCACTGGCTGTTGACAAACTAAGTAAAGTTTTGTAATCCTTGTGCATATAGATGTGTGTTAAATGTTGGAGAAAACATAAAGTGGATGAGGTTGGGGCGGGGGCATGAATGTATATCCATATATCCATATATATAGAACGTAAAATGAGGGAAAAACAATCAAGGATGAGTTAGTGGCTGTGTAAGACTTAGGATGTGTGAAGATAAAAACTTCTAGTCCTGATTTTCGTCATTTGGATCTGCACTTTTTATGCCCATTAGCCTAACCGTACGAGTCCAGCTGTATATTTTAATTAGCCTTGCCAGATGTTATTGGCAAACATAGAGACCATGTACAAAAATACTGTCCTGGTAAACTACAACAAGACGTTCCAACTCCTACGCTCAACACACTGGCTAGTAAAGGCAAGTAATGAGTAGAGGCGTTGAGGTGTCATGTTGCAGCTGTATAGGACTTTGGTGAGGCCACTTTGAGAATACTGTGTACAATTCTGGTCTTTCTGCTATAGAAAGACATTGTTAAACTTGAAACAGTTCAAACAAAATTTACAGGGATGTTGCCAAGATTTGAGAGTTTGAGCTAAAGGGAGAGAATGAATAGGCTGGGGCCTTTTCCCCTTGGAGCATCGGATGCTGAGCAGTGACCTTTTAGAGGTTTATAAAATTATGAGAGGCAAAGATAGGATCTTTTTCCAAGGGTAAGGGAGTCTAAAACTAGAGTCAGCTTTTGTGTTTTTTCTGTGATTCCCCTAATGTTACCAATTCTCACTATCTAGTTTCTTCCTGTATTTTACTTTTCTACTCTGAATTACGGACTTTCATTCATTGATATTACTCTTCAGTTTGACCCTTTAATTGTTTCTGGGATAAACTATTTCTTCAATATAAAAAATGCAACATTAAATATCCCAATTTTTACTCCATATCTGCCCGTTTAAATAATTCTTTCCATTTTATTTCTCTGATTTAGTCCAGTTCAGCAAAACTGCTTTCAAAATAATCGTATCTTGTGTTCTGGTGGTGGGGAGTGTGATGAATAATTTTATTACACTTTATATATTTCATAACACTTTGACAGTTCATTAATCTTGAAAAGCTGGGGAAAGTGGCATCAGCAGAAAGTGCAAATTAAGACGCTAATGAAAATCTTCAAAAAGCATTTCTTTATTGCATTTTTCATATGAAGACATCAAAAGCTATCAATCTGCAACAATCAGTCTTAAAGTAAGGCACCTGTCATGTGTCAAACGAAGCTATCAATGCATATTGCTTAGTCTCCTATCACACTGAAAAAATGTCAATGGAATTTACCATCTGCCATTCAAGACCACACTGGATCAACACTTTCCTTGTTCATGAAAATCTGTGTAATTTACTCGAAAGTATTACAATCCCAAGCAGTCTTGTAGGGAAGTTGTAATGAAACTTGGCAGTTAAAATGCCTGTACAAATGTACCTTTCTTTATATTCGTTGACCCCAAGTTATTGGAGGTTGGCTAACGTGGTGCCACTGTTTAAGAAGGGCGGTAAGGATAAGCCAGGGAACTATAGACCGGTGAGCCTGACATCGGTGGTAAGCAAGTTGTTAGAGGGAATCCTGAGGAACAGGATGTACATTATTTGGAAAGGCAAGGACTGATTAGGGATAGTCAACATGGCTTTGTGTGGGAAATCATGTCTCACAAACTTGATTGAGTTTTTTGAAGAAGTCACAAAGAGGATTGATGAGGCTAGAACGGTGGACCAGTTAGCAAGGTTAGATCTCATGGAACATAGGGAGAACTAGCCATTTGAATACGGAACTGGCTCAAAGGTAGAAGACAGAGGGTGGTGATGGAGGGTTGTTTTTCAGACTGGAGGGCTGTGACCAGTGGAGTGCCACAAGGATCGGTGCTGGGTCCACTGCTTTTCATCATTTATGTAGATGATTTGGATGTGAGCATAAGAGGAACAGTTAGTAAGTTTGCAGATGACACCAAAATTGGAGGTTTAGTGGACAGCGAAGAAGGTTACTTCAGATCTTGATCAGGTGGACCAATGGGCTGAGAAGTGGCAGATGGAGTTTAGTTCAGATAAATGTGAGGTGCTGCATTTTGGGAAAGCAAATCTTAGCAGGACTTATACACTTAATGCTTAGGTCCTGGGGAGTATTGCTGAACAAAGAGACCTTGGAGTGCAGGTTCATAGCTCCTTGAAAGTGGAGTCGCAGATAGTGAAGAAGATGTTTGGTATGTCTTCCTTGATTGGTCAGAGTATTGAGTACAGGAGTTGGGAGGTCATGATGTGGGTGTACAAGACATTGGTTAGGCCACTTCTGGAATATTGTGTGCAATGCTGGTCTCCTTCCTATCAGAAGGATATTGTGAAACTTGAAAGGGTTCAGAAAAGATTTACAAGGATGTTGCCAGGGTTGGAGGATTTGAGCTATAGGGAGAGGTGAACAGGATGGAGCTGCTTTCCCTGGAGTGTCGGAGACTGAAGGTTGACCTTATAGAGATTTATAAAATCGTGATAGGATAAATGGACAAAGTCTCTCGAGGGCATAGGTTTAGGGTGAGGGGGAAAAAATATAAAGGAGACCTGAGGAGCAATTTATTTAATGCAGAGGGTGGTACGTGTATGAAATGAGCTGCCAGAGGAAGTGGTGGAGGCTAGTACAATTGCAATATTTAAAAGACTTCTGGATGGGTATATGAATAGGAAGGGTTTAGAGGGATATGGGCTGGCTGCTGGCAGGTGGGACTAGATTGGGTTGGGATATCTGGTCGGCATGAACAAGTTGGACCAAAGGATCTGTTTCCGTGCTGTAAGTCTCTCTGACTCTACAGGACAATTACATTGCTGTGTTCTCCAGTTAATACAGATCTTTTTGTGACAAGCGCGATTAATGCTAATTTGCTCCTTGCAGAATTGCCTGAAAGATTGTCTTCCAACTGTCTATGTTCCCAGATCTCAACGCTATTCACTGATTTGGTAACCTTCTATCATAAACTGGCTCAGTGTCAGCTTTTAAAATTGCTAGCAGGCTTCTTTAACAACATGGTAAGCAACTGGAGTGAAACAAAAGTATGATACATAGTGGACACAGGAATCAAGTATAGCATTTGTGACACTCCTCTTGTTGCTTTTAGAAGCTACAAGTCTGGAAGTCTTCATTTTACAAATTACCGTTCTTGTCTAATATTGTCCTTTCAAAAAAAGAAACAAAAATCAACTCCTAACTCTATTAAATGGTCTTCCTCTGCACCTGATGGTTTGTGTGACCGTGGCTTTTGAATGTTAATCCTTGTGGTAGGGTGCATGATTGCACCATGTGGGATTCTCAGTTATAAAATTTAACATTGTTGAGACAAAGCAAGGAGTGAAGTAACAAACAGCAAGTATCTCCATCTAATCCTGCTGTATCCTGAGTCAATTATCCTATTGGGAATACTTCCTACACACAATCCCTGATTCTGCTGTATGTAAACCCAAATCATTGAGATGTCAAGAAGTAACTTTGCAGTTAAGATGTAGAGTTAACTTCACTGTTACATTCTGAGAACAAAGAAGATGCAGACTGCCTGAAGGAATTATTTTTCCACCTCTCAGGTGACTTACATCTGAATGAGCTGACGAGTAACACTAGGCAGCAAGACATTTCTGGATTACTGATGTAATAAGGAAAATAAGTTTCTAAAAAGTATGTTGATGTTCTTTAATTGGTAGCCTAAACTTATCTTCTAGTTTGATGCAATGCATGCATTAGTGAAAGAAAAATTAACATAATCCTGTCATGCTGTGGTGTACAAAGATAAATGTTAGCAGTAGAACACCCATCAATATTTTGCTCGAACATTCAGGATGGCAAAACATTTCAACATCATTTATATCAGTGATCATTTGATTGTACATTTCACTGGCCCAATAGTCGCCACTTCTAAGTGTAATAACTCTCTTTCAGTTGAAATACACAATTTTAATTGTTTCTATTTATCTGCAATGACCATCAGCTGCTTTCTGTGGCTGGAGTTTAGTTATGCTAGTGTATTGGTTATGGTAGCAAACCAACAATCCTGAGATCATGAGGGGGAAATTCAATTTTGATTAAGGTACAAAAATAGATGTTATTGAGTCGGTGGCCTGTTTTATAATACACCTGACTGTCTTGGTAATAATGGACTGACAAATTACTACCATGTCCATGTCTTCAAATGGCACCACAGCAAGTTTTGGCATTCTATCAATAAATAGATCTGTCGTAAAAGTCAAATGATTCATTATAGCCTTCAGGCGATGGAGTCAACAATCACTATCACTTCTTGGCTTACAGGTGATCTGTGTTCAGCTGTATTGTTGAATATTGGCTATTCAGTTATATAGCCATGGATCAAGAAGACTTGCCACCTCTTCAGTAAAATCAGGGAGTTTGTTTACGCAGCCTTCCCAGCATGCTTCACACCCTGAGGCAGATATTTCCAATGTAGTTTTTAGGCTACACACTAAAGCAGGTTCATGTGTATTTGCATGTGTGTATTTGTCCATCGTAACCATGTGTGCATTTCTGTGTGTAGCTATCTCTGTATCTCTTTTTAATGTGTACATTTTGAATGCATCGATGTGTGTGCCCATATTAAGATGCTGTATCTGGTTCTGGAGGTAAGTTTGCTCGCTGAACTGGAAGGTTCATTTTCAGATGTTTTGTCATCATACTAGGTAACATCATTAGCAAGACTCTGATGAAGCACTGGTGTTATGACTTGCTTTCTATTTGTGTGTTTAGGTTTCCTGTGATGGAAATGGCGATATCATTTCCTGTGGTGATGTCATTCCGACCTTTCAGCTCAGTGAGCAAACTTACCCCCAGAACCCCAAACTGAGCTACAAATCCTCTCCAAACTCGTTGCATCTGGTGCTGAATCCATCGGCTGTCCTATGGTCTGTGGATGATGTCTACTCAGAATCTGAGTATCCGTCATGGATTTTCATGTACCAGAAAGGCTGAGTCTCAACCCACAGATGTTTGGACACACAGGTCAGGACATCCCAGGAAGTAATGCGATCTGCTTCCTTTGCACTCTTCCTCTGCCAGTCTCTGCCTCATCAAAAGACAGGGATTTCAAACATGATGCAACTTGATGGACGATTTCATCACCATTTCCAATGATTGGTAGTGAGCTCTTCCTAAGCAATTAATGTCAATGCTGCCACACTCATGAAGACAATATTTTTTGAAGCATTTCCTTTGCTTTTCCGGGAATTTGGGTCATTTGAGAGTTGAGAAAACAGGATCTGGCAGAGGTGATAATGCTCACGTGACCTGATAATGCTGCCATGGTCTGGTGGCTCGATAGTGTCCCACCCATTTGGGCAACTTGTGCCCAATGGAGGATCCTAACCACAACGATCAATCCTCTTCTCCCTCATCTGCAAGTGACTTCTCAATCACAGCTCCCGCAGGGCCAGGGTTTGCCTGGCTGACCCTAGCAAATCCACTCCAAACTTACCTTGTTATCCAGCCTCCTCCATGGCTCCTCACTGGGGACTGACTGTACAGTCAGTTCTGATATAAAAACCAATGGGACCAGAATCATGTTATAGCTAATACAAGGAAGAAAAGCTTGTGTTCTACAATTAATGGTCTAAATTCTTCAATCGCATAATAGCCAATTCATGTTGAAGAAACACACGTTAAAGCAGAATGGACTGTAGTTCTATCAGTGGCCACTAGTTGTAGGGATGGCACCAAAGAACTGTTAGTCCTCTGATAGGCTAGAAACGTTTTGAGAGGTACATGGTCCCACATCAGGTAAAAGCTATGCAGTTAACTGCCTAATGAACCATACAAATCTGGGTGAGTGTGGCAGGTTTACTCATCAGCTTCTGTGGCCCTTAAGAAAAGAAATGGGGGAGATCCAAGATGGCAGCGATCCAGCAACTCTGAGCCTGTAGTGCTCTGCCCAAGACTCAGGAAAAGTGGGCTGCCCGCCTCCACCTTAACTTTTATTTAATACAGCTAGTCATTTTGCACCAAACTTGAGTAGTTTGGTGCTCTGTTAAAATGACTAAGCGAAAGAATACCCGCAGCTCGCAGCACACAGGAACCACTCCCCCACCCTCCCTAACGCAGCAGAGACTTCCACAGCCGCTCCAGGGGACTTACCCCGGGTGGCGAGCTTTGTTGCAGTGATTTCCAAGCTTGAAGAGAAGATCGACGCCTTTATAGAAGAGTCCAGGAGTAGGTGGGAATCGTTGTCGGTCACACTGCAAAAGCGCAACCGATTCATAGAAAAAAATTGAACATCGAGTTGGAGGGGCGGAGCTAAAGGCCGCGACCTCCGAGGCTACTGCAGAATTGGCTGTGGGTTGGGTCCGGACTTTTGAACAGCGAGTCCAGGCCTTAGAAGATCACATCGACGACCTCGAGAATCGTCCGAACGGGAAGAGGAAGGCCAGCTTGTAGTGTTTCTGGAGCAGTGGCTCCCTCAGATGATGACTCTGGAGGCTGGATCAGGCCAGGTGCAGGTAGAATGGGTCTACTGGGTTGCAATACACAGGCCTGGGTCAGACCAGCGCCCCCGCCTGGTCCTGTTCCGGCTACAGTGCTACAGAGAGAAGTAAATGCTCTTGGAAGCCTCCAGAAATCTCGGGAAAGATCCCCAAGCCATGACTTACAAAGGATCCAAGATTATTCTGTTTCAGGATTTTTCCCCAGCTTTGGTCCGCAAGAGGAGGGCGTTTGATGAAACGAAGAAGAGTCTAAGGGATTTAAACATTCAATACTCCCTGCGCTACCCAGCGACACTACATTTTAGCCACGAAGGGTCCGTCTATAACTTCGGATCACTGGAGAAGGTCAAGGAGCTTTTGGACTCTCTTAAATAAATTGTATGAGTTAATTCGTGTGGTGAATGATGTTGATCTGCACCTCCCTCCCACTTCCCCGGTTTACCCTTTGCTTTCTCTTATTACCTTTATTGCTTAATATTATCTCCGGGGGGGGGTAGGGAGGGGGTCTTATTTGTTCTCCACTTTGCAATTCTCATTTTTTTTTCATATATATATATATATATATATATATATAGGCCGGGTGGTCTAGTTGATTCAGGTGAGGAGGGGTGTCTGCCTTGTCCTGCCTTAACTCTTTCTTTTAGAGCGGGGTTGTTTCCCCCTATTATTTTGTGTTACTATACTTAATTATTATCTGTTGAGACTGTAATTT
Organism: Chiloscyllium plagiosum; assembly: GCF_004010195.1. NCBI lineage: Eukaryota > Metazoa > Chordata > Chondrichthyes > Orectolobiformes > Hemiscylliidae > Chiloscyllium > Chiloscyllium plagiosum. The sequence continues at coordinate 11,242,004 of NC_057737.1, read as the reverse complement.
TATAGTTTTATATGTTTATATGTGGTATCAACATTACCAAATGTGTCTAGGTGTTGGTGTGGGTGGGGGTGCGGGTAGGGTACTCACTGTTAACTTTAGCTTTATAGTACACTTGAATTTTCTTTATTTTATTATGGGGTGCCTGGGTCGAGGGTGGGGCACTGTTTGGGAGTTTCTATGGTCTATGCTCGAGGTGTTTTGGAAGGGGTTTCTCTTCCTGGGGTGTCTCGGACTTGCCTGGACGATTATGGTTAGTCATTCGATTAAATGGTGCACCTGGAATGTCAAGGGGAGTAATTCACCAGTCAAAAGGAAGAAAATACTATCAAACCTCAAAAAAGAAAGGGTTGATATAGCTCTCTTACAGGAGACACATTTTCCGGATAAAGAACACTTGAAATTACAACAGGGTGGATTTGATCAGGCCTTCTTTTCTTCTTTCAGCTCAAAAAGTAGAGGAGTAGTCATTCTTATACAGAAGAATCTCCCTTTCAAAATCCTAAGTCAGATAAAAGATGAATCTGGACGATATATACTGATTAAAGCCCTTATAAATGGAGAGGAATATGGGATTTTAAATCTGTATTCACCCCCGGCACATCCTTTCAAATTTATAATGGAAGCCTTCTCCAAACTGATGGCTCTCGGGGCTCGTCATACAATTATAGGGGGAGACTTTAATTGCATTATGGACCCGGAGATAGACAGGATACCCAAGAGTACTGCGGGTGTATCCCCCAGATCCAGGCAATTGGTGAATTTGACTAAAGAGTTAGGATTGGTAGATGTGTGGAGGTGCCTCCACCTGCAAGGCAGAGATTTCTCTTTTTACTCTAATCCACATAAACATCACACAAGAATTGATAAGTTTTTTTGCCCCCTCGACCTTTTTGAATTCCATATCATCCTGCAAAATAGGTAATATAATAATTTTGTAATCACGCTGTGGTGTATAAGCCGGTCGGGAAGGTAAGTGATTGTTATTTAAGACGTCCCTCGACGCCAACGGTCTTTTTACAGCAGAGAACGGCGGGTGCTGGGCGGAAGTGAAGTCGGAGCGCAAAGCCGGTCGGGAAGGTAAGTGATTGTTATTTGAGTGGGTGTGTTCTAGACCTCAGGTCCTACAAAGTAGGGCCTCCTCTAACCTAAATTAAAAGTCCACAAACTTGCCCCAAAAAGAGGGTCCAAGGAAGTTCCTGTGGATTGAAGAGTGAGGCTTTAGCTCAAGAGTCTTTGACAAGGAGGTTGAGTGAAGTGATTACGCCACAGTTGAAGACGGTGAAGACATGACTGCCAAGCTGGTTCAGTGTGGTATGTGCTTGATGTGGGAGGTCAACGACTGTGGTGTGTCTGGCCCGTATAAGTGTAGAAAGTGTGTGCACGTTCAGCTGCTGACAGAGAATATTGCAGCACTGATGAAAGAACTCGAGGACCTTAGGCTCATCCGAGAGAACAAGATCTTTCTGGACAAGACCTTCAGCAAGGTTATTACACCGACCATACCAGAAGAGAGCGGAAGAGAGCAGACGATGAGGAAGGGAGAGAGGAGACAGGTGCAAGAGACCCCGGGGGAAGTACCTGTCAGGAACAAGTTGAATCTTTTGGAAACAGCAGAGACAGATGACACCGCCAGTCCGTGAGGCGGCCAGGTCTGTCAATCAAACGTTGGCGTGGAGGCAGAGCGGAAGTGTCGGACATCGCACAGAACCGTGGTAATAGGGGACTCCATAGTGAGAGGAACTGACCGGGATTTTTGTGGCAGTACAAATGATGTCGGGAAGAAGAGGAGGAACATACTACAGCGAGACTTCAGAGAACTAGGAAGAAGGCTGAAAAGCAGGACATCCAAGGTGGTTATCTCCGGTTTGCTTCTAGTTCCTCGGGCTGGTGAGGCCAGAAACAGGGAGATAATGGACTTGAATGTGTGGCTGGGGAACTGGTGCAGGAAGCAAGGATTTAAATTCTTGGATCACTGGGGTATGTTTTGTGGTAAGCATAAATTATACAAGACAGACGGTTTGCACCTTAATAGGTTGGGGACCAGCATTCTGGCAGGCAGGTTTGCTACTGCAACACAGCTGCGTT
>NC_057737.1:11191020-11238992 GCF_004010195.1 Chiloscyllium plagiosum | reverse complement strand
TCAATAAGGTTTGTGAGGCACAACCTACCTTTCACAAAACGATGTTGACTATACCTAATCAAATTATTCCTTTCTAGATGATTATAAATCCTATTTCTTATAATTCTTTCCAACACTTTACCCAGAACCAAAGTAAGGTTCTCTTGTCTATAATTACCAGGGTTGACTCTCCTTGAACAAGGGGACATTTGCTATCCTCCAGCAAACTTCCAGCAATATTCCTGTAGACAATGCTGACATAAAGATCAAAGCCCAAGGCTCTGCAATCTCCTCCCTGGTTTCCCAGTTAATCCCAGGATAAATCCCATCCGGACCAAGGGGCTTACCTATTTTCATACTTTCCACAATTGCCAACACGTCTTCATTTTGAACCTCAATCCCATCTAGTTTAATAGCCTGTATCTCAGTACTCTCCTCAACAACATTGTCTTTTTCCTGTGTGAATACTGACAAAAAATATTCATTTAGCCCCTCTAATACTGTACTTGACAGGCCTTAATTTTACTCTAGTCATTTTTTAATTCAGTTCTGAAGCAAGTTATTATGAGCTTGAAACATTAACTCTCTTTCACCAATGCAGTCAGACTTGCTGAGCTTTTCCCTTACCTTCTGCGTTTAATTCTGAAATGGTGTTTTTTTTCATACTCAACTGAATGGTTAAATCAGGAGTCATTGCCTTTAATAACTCCCTCCATCCCTACCCAACAGGCACTGAACACTATACCAAGCTGAAGTACCAGACTAAACAAAAATTTCCTGGAACATGCTTACACATAATCATGTAGCAACTCAAATTGTGTCACAAAGTAAACATGCAGGCTGACTATTTCATGGGGAATGATTATATCCAGTATTTTTTCCTTCCCAAAACAATTGACAAGTTCCGCATAATGCTCTTTTCTAACCTTTGAATGCCATCATGCTGTATGTTGCAGCACCTGTCGGAACCTATTTTCAGTGCTTCATTTCCTGTCTACGTCAAATGGTTCAGTTGTTTTCAACCTGACATTATGTCAACCAGGGCAGGCTTGCTGTGTCTCCCAAAGTTTACATAACTTGGTCAGGCACATTCTTTTATTTCGTGTCTGCCAATAAAAAGAGCTTGAATTTCCTGAATTCTATCGAGATTTATTATTTACCTTAAACAAGTAAAGGAAAGATACTGCAAACCTATCATATGGTTCCATTTATTGTTCTAAAACAGACTATCATTTGTTTGTCTTTTGACATTTGAGTATCAAAATGTAACTATGAAACAGCAGTGTTGCTGGCACAGTTTTAGTACATTTCTTGTGAAAGTGAAATGCATTTCTTGTTACAAAACCTTGTCTCATTATACAAAAGAAGCCAAATAAAATGTTGCAACACGATATTGCATTGAAATGGTTCTCCAGTCCAACATTCCCTGGAGACCAACTCAGATCTATAAACACATTTTAGACTTTGACATTTTGTGTAAAACAGATAAAGTAAACTCAAGGATATTCAATATTTTCTTCCTGGACCCTTTCACTTAAATATGCAACAAATTCAAGATTCCTTTGCTCCAGGCAGTTTACAGTCCACTTGTGATAAATTATTGAGTGTTTACTGAAAATAATAATGTGCAAGCACAATAAGGCACTTCTCCATTCTCAAGCTTTTTACTTCAACAAATGTTGCTAAAGTCTTGCAAGATACTTAAAGTCTAGCCCAGATTTTGAGGTCACTGCAAATAAAAGACTCAAATTAACAAAAACTCCCAAGCTTTGTATGGTTTTCTGAACTTACAATTGATTACAAGTTCTATAGAGGGAATCTGGGCAATCTGTGATAAGGGCAAGTAACTGTGACTCTCCTTAACACCCAATCAGATTGACCTGTCCTTAATAAGTTACCAAGGTTCCAAAATTTGACAACTTAGTTCTAAGAGAGTCAATTGAAGTGAAAAGTGATTTTGTTTTAAGGTTTGATGCACGGTGGCTGCTCCAGACAACACACGGTGTGGTCCACAGAGGACACAGCTTAAAAATACGGGGTAGATCATTTAGGACAGAGATGAGGAGAAACTTGTTCACCCAGAGAGTGGTGGCTGTGTGGGATGCTCTGCCCCAGAGGGCAGTGGAGGCCCAGTCTCTGGATTCATTTAAGAAAGAGTTGGATAGAGCTCTCAAGGATAGTGGAATCAAGGGTTATGGAGATAAGGCAGGAACAGGATACTGATTAAGGATGATCAACCATGATCATATTGAATGGTGGTACAGGCTCGAAGGGCAGAATGGCCTACTCCTGCACCTATTGTCTATTGTCTATATGGAAATCAAGACTAGGAACAATGAGGCATCCCCCCGCCCCCGACATTGGCGTATGGATTCCTTCTTAATGAAGGATAGTAAATTTGTAAAAATTATTTCTCAAGAATTCAAAACATTTTTGGAAATTAATTCAGGTACGGCTAGTAACCTGTCGGTGATGTGGGAGACCATTAAGGCTTATGCGCGAGGTCTGATCATTTCATACTTGGTGACCCAGAAAAAACTAAAGGGAGATCAACAGCGTCTACTCGAGGCTCGTTTAAAGGCAGCTGAGACAGCGTACGTCAATAGGCCCTCTGTTGCTAAATTACAAAGGATTACAGCCCTTAGGGCAGCCCTGAAAATCGCGCTTACCCAAACGGCAAAGAGGGAAATATTATTTGCAAAGCAAAGATTATTTGAATTTGGCAATAAACCTGGTAGATACTTAGCATTTCTCGCAAGGGAAAAAAAGGCCCCTCAAGCTAACACGTCCATCAGGGAAAGTGCTGGTACTCTGACTCACGATCACAAAAGGATCAACACAATCTTCAAAACGTTTTATTCTGATTTGCATAAATCACAGGATTGTGAAGATAGAGCCAGGAGGATGCAGTCCTTTTTTAAAAGCCTGGCCTTTCCAGACTTAACCCCGGAACAGGTGTTGGTCCTGAATGTTCCCCTAACAACCCAGGAAATACTTGACACAATCAGCTTCAGAGTGGTAAGGTACCTGGCCCATATGGATTTAAGGTTGAATTCTACAAAGAGTTTACAGAAGTATTAGCTGGTCCACTTATGGACATGCATAACTACTCACACTGTCAGGGCTGTCTCCCGCCTTCTCTGAAAGAGGTGAATATCTCCCTTATTCTCAAAAAAGGAAAGGACCCAGAAGATTGCATATCATACAGACCAATATCCTTGCTAAATGTAGATTTTAAAATTCTTTCTAAAGCATTAGCATTGAGGCTGGAGAGGGTATTGCCGTATATCATAAAAGAAGATCAGATGGGGTTTATCAAGGGTCGTAGATCATCTAATAATATTAGAAGGGTTTGGAATGTGATTCAAGTCTGTCATCAGGAAAAAAATACCGGGAATAGTAGTCTCATTGGATTCGGAGAAGGCATTCAACATGGTTGGATGATCATACTTGTTCTAAACATTGGAAAGGTTTGGCGTTGGAAAAGAATTTGCTAAATGAGTCTCAACACTGTATAGTGATCCCAAAACAGTTGTGATTACCAATGGTTTAGGCTCAGATAGCTTCAGTGTGGGTAGGGGCTGCCGTTAGGGATGTCCTCTCTCACCGTTGCTATTTATACTAATAATCGAGCCACTAGCGGAAGCTATAAGGGCTGACTCTAATATAACAGCCCCAAGGGTTGGTACAGGTAAACATAAAATTACCCTTTATGCAGATGATGTTCTTCTATTCCTCAGTCATCCTCTGATGTCCGTGCCTTGCTTAATCCAAGTTATTAATATATTTAGTGTATTTTCAGGCTACAAAATTAATTTCTCAAAATCGGAGGCCATGCCGATGGGTGGCCTCACTAGTATGTCCCACTTATTGGACGGATCTCATTTTCCCTTTCGATGGTCTCTGGAGAGTTTTTTATATTTAGGTATTCTTATCACCCCAGTATTTGGCCAGCTATACAAGGCTAACTTTGTGCATTTACTGGAAAGGATAAGGCAGGACTTTCACCGTTGGGGGGGGATCTTCCAACTTCCTGGCTAGGTAGAATAGCTCTAATTAAAATGAATGTCTTGTCCCGTCTCTTATACCCTATGAGAATGCTCCCGGTGATGCTGCCGAGGCCAGCACTGTGTAAATTGTATGGTTGGCTGGGTTCTTTCATCTGGAATCATAGACGGCCCCTCATTAAGTTAAAGAAGCTACAGGTTCCACAGGCAAGAGGAAGGCTGGATTTTCCAGACTTTAGGAAATATCAGCTGAGTTCCCTGTTAAGCTACATAGTCGATTGGGTCTTGTCTGACCCGTAATCAATCTGGCTGGACATTGAGGCTTCTCAAGTAAAGTGCCCTCTTATTAACCTCTTACTTTTAGATAAGATGAAAATCATTATGGACCACTGTAAAAACCTGATAGTATTAAACACAGTTAAAGCCTGGAATATAATGCGGCAAAACGAGGGTAATTCACATAAAACATTCCCCTATACTCCTATAGTGGGGGCATGGGGTTTTCAACCAGGGCTCACAGATGCCACATTCAAATCCTGGAGGTCCAGGGGTATCTCCTGTTTAGGGGATCTGTTTGAGGAGGGGATCCTGATGTCTTTTGAACAGCTGAATCAGAAATTTGGACTACCTAATGGAGACCTCTTTTGATACTTCCAAATTTGAGATTACATACAGAAGAAGACTATCTATTAGATAGCCTTTATAAATTAGATAGAGAATGTAGAGTGTTATGGCCAATGGGTGTACCCTCAGTCAGCACTCATTATCATTTATTACATAATGAAGTGTCGGAAGACATGGACCGTCTGCTTAAACATGGGATCAGGAATTGGGGCTGGAAATTTCTACAGAAGTGTGGGATGACATCTGGGAAAATGCCAGAAAAATCTCCATTTGTAACAGAACCCAAGCCATTCAGTTAAAGATACTCCATAGGACTCTTATAGCACCGGAACGACTGGCAAAATTTAGGGCAGGAGTATCTCCAATGTGTCCCAAATGTAAAATAGAGGTGGGCACTCTCACACACTGCTTATGGACATGTCATAAGATCCGCAAATACTGGACCAAAGTAGCAAATGCCTTGACAGAAATCTTGGAACGGAAATTAGAGTAGATCCAGTATCTCTTCTTCTGGGCTTCTCGAGCTTACCTTCTCTGGATGTGCACGGGAGGAAATTATTTTCCATTCTCTCCTTTTGTGCAAGGAAAAATATCTTAATAAACTGGTTGGCTGAGGGCCTTCCAGGACTTCCGAATGGGCACAGATTAATCATAGAATGTATTCCCCTTGACTTCCTTACAAATATGGTGCACCAAAAAACTGAATTATTCTATAAAATATGGCAGCCCTTCTTGAATTACATATGTACAGATATTTCGGCCATTTTGTCAAGGGCTTTCATCTGGTTGAGGTAACGGTTCTGGCTGGTCCCAGGGCCCTTGGGGGAGGAATCCCGCATGAATACGGGTTTTATTATGACTTGATGTTAATTCATTCCGAGCATGTACTTCACTATTTAATTACTATGTTATCATTTTTTTTTCTCTTGAGTAATGTAAGATATTTGATCATACACTCTGGTTAGTTATAGGTTAGATTAGTAGTTAATTGAGTTTTGTCTTTTTCTTTTTTTCTCTCTGTATCTCTTCTTTTTGTTTGACAGATTTCGGCTATTATTCATTTAAAATTTAATTGTATATATTGGTGTTTGTACTTGTGTTTTTTTAATTTGTAAGCTTGTAAAAACATGTTAAATTTTCAATAAAAATATCTATTAAAAAAAGAAAAGAAATGATAAGTATGGAATCTTGTACTGTCATTGTATTATTGCCAAGTTTAATTTGCTGGTGATGAAACTTCACCGAAAATCTCTCCAAAAGAAAATGAACCGTACATTTATGTAGCCGTTTATAACGTTAGGACATCCCAAAGTACCTTATCAAGCACTTTGGTAATAGTTACTGCTGTATAGCATGGAAAATTATAGCAATCTGCATACAGCAAGTTTCCACAACTAACAATGTAATCATGATCAGACAATATGTTTTTAAGTGATGTTGGCAGAGCTTCCTTGCCCTTTCTTTGAAATAATACTGTATCTGACCATAACTGACCCCACCTTACAAAGCAGAAGAGTGAGGAAAAAAAGAACGTTGATTTTTTTCAAATGATTTTAATTTTGTGATGATGCTGCTCCTTTTATGTTGTTCTTGGGCTTTTTTGAAGAGGGGTCATAAAGGCAGAGGTTCCAATATGTCTGGAAATGGGGCTACTTGAAAACAATGGCAGTGGAGTGGCCAGTTCTCCCAGTTCAGGTGTTTTATTTTAGTTTAGTTTTAGCAAGTAGTCAAAAACTGGGGACCTAGAGAAATAGCTAGAGTGAAAAGAGGTTCCATATTTCAACAGAGGTCTTGCCTGAACTTTCTCTCAGAAATCTCTCCTGCCTGTAAGAACCTGTGTTTGAATTTACCTTTTTCCAAAGGCTGTGTTTATGGGATGTTGCAGGGATTAGAACAGCTATGTTAAGTTGCAATATCATATCGAATGGGTTATCAAATAAGTTATTTTAAATTCTGTTTTCTTTTGTTTGTGTTTCATCTGTTGTGTAAATAAATTCAGTTTTGCTTGTAACCATGTGGTTTGACCAGCTGCATCACTCCTGGAATATCCACTCTGCATCTGCTTTTTTAAAAAAAAAAATAAAAGTTTGGGTCTGGGCTATCTTTTTAACATATTTTGAGGGGGTCTGGCCTGGTCCATAATTAATTTGAATTTATGTATTAACATCTGAATCAGGTGCAAGCACCTAACATTTGGGTTTAATAGCCTGCTCTGTCATGAAATAAGATCACAACTGATCTGATTGTGGCCTCAACCCATATTCCTGCCTTTCATAAATTTCAGATTTAATTCCCTACAGTATGGAAACAGGACCTTTGGCCCAACAAGACCACATCAACCCTCTGAAGACTAACCCACCCAGACTAAAGCACCTATCATTATGAGTAATTTAACGTGGCCAATTCACCTGGCTTGCACATCTTTGGATTGTAGAACAAAACCAGAGCAAGAAGGAGGAAACCCACGTAGACACTGGGAGAAAATGCAAACTCCACACAGACAGTCATCCAAGGCAGGAATTGAACCTGGGTCCCTGGCGCTAACCACTGAGCCACCATGCCACCCATAGAGCTCCCCACAGGATCTCAGATGTCTCCCAAGGCAAATATTTAGAAAGCTCATCCAAAATCAAATTGTTCCTTTTGCAATTGGTTCCTTAAAAGAATATAGGAGAGAAAATTCTGACTGACTTCCTCTTCCAAACCTGCTCACAAATACTTGGTAATCATGCATTGCCATTTTTTAAATTTTCAAACATTGCACCTCCTAATGTGCGGTTAATGACATATCCCAATTTTTGTGTCACATCTTAAAATTGTATTAAAAAAACTATTTATTTTAATTTATACAGAAACTTCCCAGCGATGGAAAATGCCTTCTCATTAACCACAGGATTTCAGATGTCTCTCAAGGCAATAAGGCTCTAATTGGACTCAGCAGGCTATAGCAATTAAACGTTGTGGTCTTAAAGGACAGGCTTTCCACACAGCTGCCTTTTAGCAGCAGGATAATACATTATGTCTCGAGTAAAATGTCCCTGCCCTTGTGAAATATCCTAACTCCTGACTTAACTTGAGTAACGTCACAGGATTTCTTCTCTACAATAGATCATCAGGAGGCAGGTGAAAAGGAATATTAAACCAGGTGGGAAACTCATTCCCTACAGAATTAATGCAGTGGGAGGTAGAATTTTGTATGTGCTCATTTCTCAGTATCTTATTAATGATGTGATTTCAGTTCAGTGCATTACAAAGAATTAAGCTAAAAATATGAAATATGCACAAAACGATTGAAAATTATAGCTTTGCTATGTGCTCTGATAAAAGCCGAGTGAGAAAAGTTAATACTTTGTGATCTAGCAGAGGACTCCCTGAAATTTCTTCTACTGTTCGTGCAATGGAGGCTTCAACCCTTTTTCGGGTCATTGTGTTTTAAATGGGTAAAACCTTCACTAAAATTGATAGGGCAAGGGATTTTATACAAATGAGTGAATTGATTATGCACTTTTCTGACAGAATACATCATTATCCACTTGGTTTCAATAATTCTTCTGTATGCCATGTTTTTCAAATGAATAAATAATAAATAAACAGCCGAAGATGTTCAAAGAAATAATTGAAAATGTTCAACGAAATATATACCTCATTCACCCAGTGAGAAAGATCCATCTTTGGCTTATTAGGAAAGGTCAAAATAGTATTCGCTTAAAAGAAGAAGCTTATAATGCTATGAGGAATAATAGCAAGATTGAGGTTTTAGAGTGTTTTTGAAACTGGTAAAGGCAATTAAAAAGTTGATAAAACGGAAAATATTGGATTCTAGGAGTAAACTGGCCAGGATTACAAAATCCAATTGTAAGAGCTCTTACAAATATGTAAAAAGGAAAGTAGTTAAAGTAAACATTTATCCCTTTGAGGCAGAAACCAGATAGATTACAGAGTCATGCCCATCAGGGAAAGAAATCAGCCATTGTTACCTGGTCTAGCCTCCATGCGACTCTAGACTCACAACAATGTGGTTGACTCTTAACTGGCCACTGGTCAACTAGGAAAGGGTAATAAATCCTGACAGAGCCAGTAACCTATGCATCTCATAACCAAATAAAGAAACCCCAAGATCAAGGGCAGAAAAGACAATCTTAAGTCTTCATTTAGAAAACCTTTTGAACACAACTTCTACCAATGGTAGACATTAAACAAGCAGTGACCACATATCAGTAAGACAAATGCTTTCAGGCCTTTTTTTCTTAGGTTATGTCCCCATACACTACCACCAAGCCACCCCACCACCCCCACCCCAGCCAATGTAAAGTGTTAGCCTGACTTTGAATTAAGACAGGATTAAGCTTGATTATAATATCCTCCATGTTCAAGTTATCTGTTGGCCTACACGTCCATGAATAGACATTTGGACAAGATACTAAGTCAAATGGGCAGGAATTTATAAGGGCATGAACATCTCTATTATTGAGTGATCATTTCTTAGGATCTTACACTTCACTTTCTAGATTGATAGGGTAGCTCTCACCCTGGCAAGGCATCAACTGGAAGAAGAAAGCTTACAAATCTGCTGCCATGTTGAACAGAAAAGTGTTTGTGATGGGGAGATCTAAGACCAGGTGCAATTCTCTGCATAAAGAAGCCCTTATTAGTCATCCAGAGACCTTTGAAATTAGCACCATCTCAGTATTTTGGGTGAAATATTTTCAGATTTATAGTATCTTATACAATCTTGTGGTTTCACTGTGTGTCTGTTTGATGGGTGTATTTCAAACTTATTTATTGGGGATCTAGTCACTCAAAGAGTCTCTTTATAAAGTTGGACATGTGCTTTTTGATCTGTTATGAAAGCATCTGGATCAGCCTCTGACAACCCACTGAGAAATTGAACTGAAACCCACAGGCTATTACATTATGGCATGCTGTTCATTTGTCAGCACATTTTGATACAGTGCACCGGAATGACAGTTGGAATCTTAGTCGTTAGTTGTGACACACATGGTAAAATAGTTTTGCGTCTTGGTGCACATCTGATTTCTCACTCATACGCTCGAAGGAATCATCTTCCTGATTCCACACCCAGCCATGATCTTTATTTCAGTCGAGCCTTCCAACGACTGTACACAATGGAGGTCACAATTGTCATGACGGTTGTAAGGGAGATTGTACGTGGTTATGTTACTGGACTGGTAAGAAAGATAAACAAGAGAATGTAAATTCAAACCCCACCATGTCAGCTTGTCGAATGTGTATCCAGTTTGAAAAAATTCTGAAAATAAAAGGATAGTTTCCCAGTAGAAAATGATCATGAAAACTTCTGAATTAAGGTATTTGAATGAAGGCGTCTGAATGCTATAACAAAAAAAAACAGTTGCTTCACAAATGGCCTTTTAGGGCAGGACATGTATTGGTTTTACCCAGTCTGGCTGATTAGCGAGTCCGGTCCCACATTAAATTGGTTAAGGAGAAAAACTGCAGATGCTGGAAATCAGAAACAAAAACAGAAATTGCTGGAAAAACTCAACTGAATACTGAGGAAGGGTCACTCACCCAAAATGTTAACTCTGATTTCTCCCCACAGATGCAGCCAGACCTGCTGAGTTTTTCCAGCAATTTCTGTTTTTGTTTCTAATTTGGCTAAGTGTTAACTACGAGAAAGTGAGGACTGCAGATGCTGGAGATCAGACCTTAAAAATGTGTTGCTGGAAAAGCGCAGCAGGTCAGGCAGCATCCAAGGAGCAGGAGAATCGACGTTTCGGGCATAAGCCCTGCTTCAGGAATGTTTCAGGAATCAGGAAGATGATTCCTTCGAGCGTATGGGTGAGAAATCAGATGTGCACCAAGACGCAAAACTATTTTACCATGTGTGTCACAACTAACAACTAAGATTCCAACTGTCATTCCGGTGCACTGTATCAAAATGTGCTGACAAATGAACAGCATGCCATAATGTAATAACCTGTGGGTTTCAGTTCAATTTCTCAGTGGGTTGTCAGAGGCTGATCCAGATGCTTTCATAACATATCAAATAGCACATGTCCAACTTTATAAAGAGACTCTTTGAGTGACTAGATCCCCAATAAATAAGTTTGAAGTACACCCATCAAACAGACACACAGTGAAACCACAAGATTGTATAAGATACTACAAATCTGAAAATATTTCACCCAAAATACTGAGGTGGTGCTCATTTCAAAGGTCTCTGATTCCTGAAGAAGGGCTTACGCCCGAAACGTCGATTCTCCTGCTCCTTGGATGCTGCCTGACCTGCTGCGCTTTTCCAGCAACACATTTTTAAGCTAAGTGTTAACTACTCTCTGAAGTAGCCTAACAAGCCATTCAGTTGTGCTAAGAGTGGGCAAAATGTATTGGTCTTGCCTGTGATCCCAAGACTAAATAAAAAGACCCTTTGGTCCAACTTCTCCATGTTGACCAGATATCTGAAATTAATCTAGCCCTATTTGCCAGCATTTGACCCAGATCCCACTAAATGCTTCCTGTTCATATACTCATTCAGATGCCTTTTAAATGCTGTAATTATATCAGGCTCCACTACTTCCTCTGGCAGCTCATTCCATACACACACCACCCTCGGCATGAAAAAGCTGCCCCTTAGGTTCCTTTTAAATATTTCCCCTCTCACCTTAAACCAATGTCCTCTAGTTTTGGACTCGGTTACCCTAAGGAAAAGATCTTGGCTATTCACCCTATCCATGCCCCTCATGATTTTATAAACCTCTATAAAGGTCACCCCTCAGCCTCCAGTGCTCCAGGGAAAATAGCCCCAGCCTATTCAGCCTCTCCCTATAGTTCAAAATCTCAAACCCTGGCAACATCCTTGTAAATCTTTTCTGAACCCTTTCAAGTTTCATAACATTTAGAGAAGGAGATTTGTTTTTACATCAATGCTACTTTTTTGTGACTGTTTCATTCACAATGTGGAATGTTTAACTAAAAGCCAGATATCCTATAGCTGGGACAGATGTCAAGCCAGACACTTATCTTCAGTTAAGGGAGGTAATTGTTTTTGGACAGATTGACCAAATTTATGAATTACTTCGAATTGACAACATAGAAATGAACAATTGGCCCAACTGGTCTTGTGCTCCATATCAGCTTCCTCCCTTTCTCAAAAAGCAAAATGCTTTTGATTCTGAAAGTCTGAAATAAGACAGTAAAATGCTGCAAATACTCAGCAGGACTGGCAACATCTGTGGAGAGAGAACAGAGTCAATATTTCCCGTGCAATGGAAATATCTACAGAAGGACAGAATTCCTAACTGGAAAATGGGGGAGTCAATGACCTCAATTGGTGGAATATTCCCCTCCCGGTGTGGCATGAGCAATGCTGAGAAAGAATGGTAAACACAGTGAGAACAAAACATCAGATCTTTGATGTTCAAGAAAGGTATTCTGATTTTCCTCCTCAAGTCTTAAATGGCATCTTCGGTTTCTTGTTATTCAGCAGCGATTCTCTTATTTCCATGCATTTCACACCTCATTAAAGCCTCAACTCACTTTGTTTTATACCATCTCCAGTTCCCCTCTCCTTTCTTGTGAAAATAGACAGCACAAATTCCTGACATATAAATCAGAGTCGGGGGCAGCTGCAACTTGCCAGATCCTTCTCAGCCATCATCCAACTATTTCTTCACAACAAGGTCCCTGCATACTCTACTGAGCTGTTGAGTGTTCATGGTGGTGTGCTATAGTGAGAGTTTTGGTGAATGAGCCTTGGTGGGATGAGTGTGCAGTGACAATGCTAGAGCAAGTGGTGGCCTTTGGGAGTAAGATAATAGAGAGAAGATGGTGGAAATTCCTCTTGAAAAGCAGAAAGACCTTCTTCCAGCACTGCTGGGCTCCTCACTGTCCTCGAAAGTGAGATGCTAGAAAAGCACAGCATGTCAGGCAGCATCTTAGCGGCAGGAGAATCGATGTTTCCGACATAAGCCCTTCACCTGGCTTCCTGATGAAGGGCTTATCCCCGAAATGTCTTCTGTCCTGCCCCTCAGATGCTGCCTGACCTGCTGTGCTTTTCCAGCACCACACTCTCAACTCTGATCTCCAGCATCTGCAGTCCTCACTTTCTCCTCACTGTCCTCGTTGATCCAGGCTACAAATTGTGTCCAGACTGGCCTGGTCCAGAGGCATGGCCTCTTGTGGCGGTCATACAGAAAAGGATCTGTCCTCCTGTCTGCCATCCTGCTCACCTACGCTCCGAGCTCCATCCATGAGTAAGCCTCCCTTTCCTCTCAGCCCCATGTTCTAACTGTAGAGATTCAAGCACCACTCTGAGGTGTCATTCCTGGCTCACAAACTCTGTTGTGGTTTGCAGCTGGGATTTAAATAAAAAGGTTCTGCCAATGGCAACTGTACAATTGTCAGAGGAAATTTTCAAAAGTTCGGTTACATAATCAATGAGGAGAAGAGTTTAAGACGGTATGAGAAAAGTCACATTGAGCCCTGGCGAACTGGGCACCGTGAATCTCACTCAAAAAAACATTTGAACTAAAAATAGGAACATTCTGCCTTAGGAGTCTTTATCCAACTCCTTTCATCAGTTTCTAATGCTGCTTTGCTTGATCTTCACTCCCTGTATGAAATGCCCAAAGAAAATAACAAACACAGAGGTCAGGTCAGCCTGGACACATACTCCAGCTGGTGTCAGTGCTGTGTCCCCAGGGCAATGCGTTGCCCAGCAGTGCAGGAAACAGGTCAACAATGATCCGTGTTTCACAAGGGGACATTCCACCATCTCTCTCTGCTATCTTACTCCCACAGGGACACCGCTCACTCCAGCATTATCACTGCACAGTCATCTCAACCAAAAATGCACATAAAAGAACAATTTGGAAGTGTACGTTGAAGGTATAACACTGCTACATATGCAAATACATGTATTACTTTGTCTTCTTCTCATTTCCTGGCAGCTTGAGCTATTATTTGAGGGTTGATGAACTATGCAGTAACTTTAATGTGGGATAGGATGAGAAGACAGTACCATAGCTGAAGCCCAACCCCGTAGAGTTTATTCTGAGTCACACACTAGCCATCTAACCATCACCCTCATCTGCTCCTCCCCAATGCACTAATCATAGAATAGAATCATAGAATCCCTCAGTGTGGAAACAGGCCATTTGGCCCAACAAGATGCACACGGACCCTCGAAAGAGTATCCCACTCAAACCCAGTCCCCTATCCCATTGCTCAACATATCCCCTGACCAATGCACCTAACCTACACATCCCTGAACTCTCTGGGCAATTTAGCTTAGCCAATTCGCCTAGCATATAAAGATATATAAACAGGAAACCCAGTCTGGCCTCTCACTATTGCAAGGAATTGCCTCAGACAAATTCCGCTCTAATTGCTCGAGGAAGGCACATCATGTGAGAACTGGAATTGATTCATAGCTGTACTTTTGCAATAAATAATTATTTTGTGATTAGTTCTTACGAAACAAGCTGATATTTAAGTCCTCCCTGCTATTCCAAAAAAATCATTGGACATGGTTCAGAAGGGGAATGATCAAAGCTGGCATGGCTGATAGAACTGTCTCCCAGGACCGTTCCACCCACCTCCTCCAGTAACCAATGATGTACCGGGTAATTTATAGGGCCTGACAGCCTCCAATGCATTAGATGAGGTGCCAGCAGTTCCAAAGCCATGTTATAAACCAGTACAAGGAGGTATTGGGCTCTGCTTTTCCAAAACCAGATATCAACACACAGCAGTGGGCCAGCACTATTTCCTTCCTTATACTGTGGTATCTTTCATTCAGAGTATCTGGTTAGATCAATGACATACAGAGGGTAAGATATGCTGTGCATATATTCACCTCGCAAAGAGCTGGCTTGGGATGAGACAAAATAAGATACAAAAGAACAATATATTCTAACCATGACGATTGTGATGGAGCAGGGGGTGATGGTGAAAAGACTGTGCTGTTTATTGTATTGACCACATATTGACAGGGACTATTTGATTAATGGGTGGAACAAGCATTCAAATGAAAGTTAGTGCTTTAAGACTGTTCCTGCTCACAGTTATAGTTCAGCAGGCATTCTTTCCAGCTCTACTGTTCCTTCACCTTCCAAAGGTTGCCCTGTCCCATAATGCTTCTTTATATGGAAAGCTGTGCGCTATGCAATCACTCAAGATGACCTTCAAGACCTTGCCAATGTTCCATCTGTCTGACCTAGCCTGCCCAAACATCAATGGCCATTTCGCTTTTTGATGAGATGTTAAAACGTCCTGTTCTCTCAGATGGATATAAAAGCTTTCAGGTCACTATATCAAAGATGAGCAGGCAAGATATTGCTGGTATCTTAGGTCAATATTTCTCTCTCAATTAGCACCACTAAAGGGAAGGTGATGTCCTAGTGGTATTACTGTTGGACTGTTAATCCAGAGACCCAGGTAATGATCAGGGGACCAGAGTAGAAAATGGAATTTGAACTCAATAAAAATCTGGAATTAAGAACATAATGGTGACCATGAATCCATTGCTCGTTGTTAGAAAAACCCATCTGGTTCTTTCATGTCCTTTAGGAAAGGAAACTGCCATCCTTACATGTCTGACCTACATGTAACTCCAGACCCACAGCAATGTGGTTGACTCTTAACTACCTTGTAGGATAGAAAATAAATGCTAGCCAGCAATGTCCTCAATGTGTGAATGAATCAAAATTACTAAAGTAGATTTTTAAATCATTATCACTTAACTCTTTGCGGGAGCTTGCTGCCCTCAAATTGATTGTTGATTTTCCACACAGTGGCTACCGTTCTGGGAGGGATCCTCAGTCTCTGAAGAATTATTTGTTCAATCTTCTTTTTGCTTTTGAGAATAAATTGACTGAAAGTGGAAGCGTAATGGCTGTGACCAAAGCATTGGGAATTTACATGCATACATTTGTGAATACGCTGGCAGGTCAGCTGTAGATTAATAATAGGTTACTGAAGAAAGATTTCTGTTATGGAAGTCTGTGGGATTGCAAGAAGGGGTCCTATCAATATTTGTTGTATGTGGGTCTCAAGGGATTAATACCTGATTAAATGCAGCAAACATCTCTCACTATGATGATGTCACAGAGACTTGATCAGAGTAAAGAAGGAGCAGGTCGAAGACTGACCCAAGACTGGAGAGACTCCAGAACTAGCTGGAGGATCCTTCCTGTAAGCCCAGACTCTGTGCACCACTGTATGCTGCTGTTGAACCGGCTGTGGGGGGTACAGCCCATGCGTTTGCTGGAATGTGCCTTTGTAAAGGAAATCTGGAGAGTGGTGCAATAGTTTTCATTGAGGTTTATCCCAAGCAACTCTGTGATGCAGGACTTTGTGCTCTACAGGCTGTTCCTTGGGACACACACCAAGACAAACTTCACCTGTACCTGCAGGACCATTAACTTAGTGAAAGATGCTCTTTGGCCTGCCCGAAACTTGTTGGTCTTCCAGAAGGAGGAGTTGACCTCAACTGAGTGTTACAGACTAGCACAAGAGGTTCAGGACTACGTGTTGAGGGACGCACTAAAGGCTGGGGCAGCTGCCACCAAGACACAGTGGGAAAAGACGAATGTCTGAAGTCCTTTGGCCGAAGTTAAATGGGGGTCCGTTCAGTTATCGGACCCTCACAGTGTCTCAACTGTAGGTAAATATAGTCTTGTACAAGTGAGAAATGCCTTTGGTTTGTTTGTTGGATAAAGTCTAACTCCAGTGTTTGTTTGTTTCTCCATATGCTACTGTACCGAACAGAACAGCTTCAGGGACTATGTGTGTGTGTATATATAAAAGATATTTTATGAATAAAGTATATTTTTGAAATTTAAAAAAAGTGATTTAGGTTGTCTTCATGTAACCTGTAAATTACTGCAATAACATAAGAACCTTCCTACTGCTTACAAAACAATATTCTTTTAGTTAGATCAGCGAGGTGTCTGTCCTCATCCATGCTATACCTCTTCAGCTTAAAACAATACTAACCAGCAAAAAAAGTGCAATGCCTTGTCACACTGCTGGCTAAAAGGCACAATGGAATTTGAGTTTGTCTTGGCAAACAAGGCATCTGTATTTGTTTCATTCAGAAATGCCCTGCTTATTGAAACGTCATCCCACACTGCTGGGAGTGGTCTGGGTTACCTTAAAGGAAGCAGTTGCCTTAACAGCTGTGAGCAGATTAATCACTGTCGTTCAACTTACCTTTGGTTCTGGCTTGAGGAGCCAGCAGAATTTGATAAAATAAAACACATGCTGGAAACACTTAATAGTCCAGGCAGCATCTGTGAAGGAAGAAACTGATTATGATTCAGGTTGGTGACCTTCCACCAGAAATGGAACGTTTGGAATGGATCGATTTTAGACAACTACAGAGCCAAGGAAAATGGTGGCAGCAAAGAAACCAAAGGAAGTGATATGGAGTGAGAGAGGCAGGAGTGCTAAAGTGACAAAATCTAAGAAAGGACAAAGGGGAAAGGAAGTGATAATGAGACATTTATTAAAATAGCAGATAGCTTCAAATTAAATGGTGAGGGCAGATAGCAAAGAGGCAGGGTAGCACTGAAAATTTGGCAAAAAGATTTGGGAATGTGGCAGAAGAATTTGGTGGCAATGGGGATACCTGGATGGAGGGTTGGATAATATACAATAATTGAGAGTAGTATAAATGAGACATTATCAAGTTGGCAGGCTGACTGGTGGATCGGTGCAGGGATCAGTGCTGGTGTTCTAACCATTTACAAGCTATATTAATAACTTAGAAAGAGAGATCAAGAGTAATACATTTAGCTTTGCAAATCAGCAAATTTGTGGAATTGTTCTAAAGGAATGCCTTAGCCCATACCTCCTCCTCAAGCAGTGGCTCAGGTCCAATTATCTTTCAATATGAGGAGCTGCAGTCTGAGAGAAATGAGGGCAGTGGTTAAGGCTGAAAGTTGTTAAAATCTATGGTAATGCCAGAAGGTTATGTCATGGGAAGTAGAAGGATGAGTTGTTTTTCTTTGAGCTTGTGCCTCATTGAAATATTGTTGGAGGCCAAGAATGGAGGGATCAGAGTAGGAGTCAGGTGTGAAAAACCACTAGAAGCTCAGAGTCACACTTGGAAAATGACAGAGCAATGTGATCAACCAATCAGCATTTGACATCTCTGTTTTAGAGGGGATCATAGTGTGAGCAACAAATATAGTCTATTGTGTTGGAAAGAATGTTTGGGACAGTGTGAAGAAAGGAGTTAAAAGGACTCATCTCTTGTGTTTGCACAGGAAGTTGCTGTAGGAAAGCGAGAAGGTGTTTAGATAATTTAAAAATGGAATAGGGTGTCACAGATGGAAAGGTCTCCATAAAATGTGGGGAGTTGGAGAACTGATGGGTGTAAGATGCATTTGCTTAAGACCTAGTGTCGGAGATGCTGACAATGGAGGGGACTGATACACTGAATATGGACACTCTTGCAATGGTAGGCAAAGACATGAGGAAAGACATCTTCTGCCTTGGGCCCCTCCAACACCACAACAATATGGATTTGACTAGTTTCCTCATTCCCCTTCCCCCCATCTTATCCCAGTTCCAACCTTCCAACTCGGCACCACCCTCATGACCTGTTCTACCTGTCCATCTTCCTTCCCATCTATCTGCTCCACCCTCCTCTCCGACCAATCGCCATTACTGCCACTTCCATCCACCTATCGCACTCTCAGCTACCTTCCCCCCACCCCCAACCCCACCGCTCTACCATTTATCTCTCAACCCCTTGGCTCACAAGCCTCATTCCTGATAAAGGGCTTTTGCCTGAAATGTTGATTCTCCTGCTCCACGACTGCTGCCTGACCGTCTGTGCATTTCCAGCAGCACGCTCTTGACAGGGACATGAGGAAGCCTATCATAATTCAGTGGCGGTGGAAAACAGATGAGGACAGAAATGCAAAAAGTGTATTTTTCCAAAAATTCTTGGTTTCTATAGAAGTACCAGAGGACTGGAAAACTGCCAATGTGACAGCTCTATTCAAAAAGGGAGGGAGGCAAAAGGCAGTTAACTATAGGCTGATTAGTCTAACATTTATTGTTGGAAGAGTATTGGAATTGATTATTAAGGAAGTAATAGCAGAACATTTGGAAAATCATAATCTAATCAAGCAGAGTCAGCATTGTTTCATGAAAGGGAAATAGTGCCTGACTAATTTATTTGAGTTTCTTGAGGAAGTCTAAACCAGAGTGATAGAGAGGAACCAATAGATCTGTTGCATTTGGACTTCAGAAGGCATTCAACAAGGTATTTCACAAAAGGTTAAGTCATAAGGTAAGAGCCCACGGTACCAGAGGTAGAATATTGGCATGGATAGAGAATTGGCTAAATTAATAGGATTCTTTATCAGGTTGGTGACCTGTGACCAATTGGGTTCCACCGGGATCAGTGCTGGGACCATAACTGTTCACATTTTTTATATTAATGACTTGGAGGAAGGATGGGAATGTACGTCACCAAATTTGTAGAAGATACAAAAATAGGCTGAAAGGCAGATTGTGAGAGGTATGCTAACAGTTTACAGAGAGATATTGATAGATTACGTAAATGGCCAAAAAGTTGGTAAATGGAGTATAATGTGGAAAAATATGAAGTTGTTTATTTTGGAAGGGAAAACGAAAGAATAGAATATTATTTAAATGGAGAAAAGCTGCAACACAGGGGGACTTGAGGGGACCTGTGCACAAAATATAGAAAGCCAGCACACAGGTGCAGCAGGTAATCAGGAAGACTAATGGAATGTTGGCCTTTATTTCAAGGGGGTTGGAGTGTAAGAGTAGGAAAGCTTTCCTGTTATTGTACAAGGTACTGGTGAGACCACGTCTGGAGTACCGTGAGCGATTTTAGTCCCCTTATTTAAGGAAGGATTTCATTGGAGGCTGTTCAAAGAAAATTTCCAAGAATGATCCTTGGTATGAAGGGATTGCCTTATGAGCAAAGATTAAACAGGTTGGAACTCTATTCATTGGATTTTAGAAGAATGAAAGATTCAATTATCTCATTGAAACATACAGGATTCTTAAGGGGCTTGACAGAGTAAATACAGAGAGGATGTTTCCCCTTATGGAAGAGTCTGAGACAAGAGCATGGTCTCAGAATAAAGGGGTGTCAATTTAAAACTGAGATAAGGATTAATTTATTCTCTCAGGTAATTGTGAGTCTTTGGCATTCCTTGCCATAGAGAAAAGTGGGGGTAGGGTTCTTGTGTATATTTAGACTGAGATAGATAGATTCTTGATCAGTCGGGAAATCAAGGTCTGTGGGGAAAGAACACGAAAATGGCTGTAAGGAATGTTGGATCAGCTGTGATTGTACTGAACAGCAGAGCAGGCTTGAGGCAGCAAATGACCGACGCCCATTCCTATTTTTATGGAGTCTAAATAGGTTAGACACAGTTGGTGATAGACCAAGATATGTCAAATGTTCTGGTGTGGAAGGCTACATCATCAAATGGATGTGGAATGAAGGAGAACCATGGAAAATGGAGTCAAGTCCTTACACAAAGCAACCTGTGAGGAATTACAACATACCCAAGTGGCAGTAGATAATGGTGGCATGGTAATCCCCAGAAATGAAGATAAATAAGGTGAGAAAAGGAGAGAGAAATGATAATGAACTATGAAAGTGAGGGAAGAGATGGATTTTAGAAGGAAAGTTGATGGTTGAGATTGCAGCATTTTTCATAAACTTAAATCAAGGAAAACTGAGGTCTGGTGTGCATTAATTTTGAGTATATCAACCAAACTATATTTGTTTGTAATGGAGTAAATGTTTACTTATGTCACTAAAGACAGCTCTCCAAAGTTGAAAGAGATGAGGCAACCATAGCCTTGTTAGTGGTGATGGGCAACACCAAAAGGCAGTTTGTGGAGAGCGGTTTTGATGCAACAGACATGAGGTAGGTACCTCCCACTTTTGTGGGAATTGGTAGGGTGACTGGCTGATGTGCTCACCCTTGGTTTGAACAACCTGGTGAAGTGCTTTAGTTCCTGATATCCTGCAAAGATCTTCCACTTGGGAAGTTACTAATATGGATACACTGTCGAAAATGTGAAATCGCAATAAGTGTTCAGTTCTTTAATCATCAATCTAGCGCCGTGGAAATCAAAACATAAAGTAAAGCTGGCGGTTTCCACAGCAATTTCCACAGCAACAGTGTGGTGAGCATTGCAGAGAGATTTCAAGACAGTTCTCTGTAGAGATGCAGCAGCCCAAAGCTTTCAGATCAACCATCACCATTTGTTTCACGTTTACATTTACTTACCTTTATATTGCAGAGGACATGAGTAATACCGTGAATTTAATGAAGGTCAATTACAAATTGATTGCAAGTAAATTGCTTTTGCTGCATGTTAACACTGTGCTATAATTAATGACTTTCCAGCTAACAAGTACCTTAGGGTTGGGAAAGCCTGAGCACACTCAGAGAAGTAAATTCACACTCAACAATTTGGAACTAGTATGAATTTGATTAAATTTGATATTGGAGATTTTCCATGATTATGATTAATTCTTATTAACAGAATGTTAATGACAGGGAGAAATGTCAGTTCTGGCAGAAATAGAGTAGCACCCACCCCTAAGGCATTTTATTTCATATCACCAAATACGTATTGATCTATTAAGCTATCGAGTTGTTATATGGAAGCTTATGAAAGTTTTCTTGGATATAGTGTTATGATCTCAAGGGAGATATTTCCAGTTAATATTTGAAAGAACTATGTCACAGATTCCATTATTTAAACAAAAACAATTGAAAAGAATAGATTTAACAAAGCACTCACTACTAATTTAATGGTTTTTTTTGTAAACCCTTGTTACTTAAACTCCAAACTTTAGCATGTCACTTCCTATTCTGTTTTACTGGCTGGGCCAGCATTTATTGCCCATCCCTAACTTAACTTAAGAAAGTTGGTGAGCTGCCTTCTTGAACCACTGCAGTACATTTGCTATTGGTACACCAACTGTGATGTGACAGAGGGAGTTCCAGGGTTTTGACTCAGCGGCAGTGAAGGAACAGCAACGTATGTCCAACTAATAAAAGTGGTTGGCTTTGAGGGGAGCCTACAGATAGTTGTGCTCCCACATATCTGTTGCTGTTAGCGTTTTAGATGGTAGTGGCCATGGATTTGGAAGGTGCTGTCTAAGGAATCTTGGTGAACATCTGCAGTGCAACTTGTAGATGGTATTCACTGCTGCAATTCAGCATTGGGGGAGTGAATGTTTGCGGATTGGAGCAATCAAGTGACGCTTGCCTTGATATATGCTGCTCCAACAACAGTGAAGGCAAGCGTGGAGTATTCCATCAATAATTTGGAATTGACTTATGACTGAATAGTGCCTTACAGTTGGTGGGCAAACTTATGGGAGTTAGAAATATGAGTTACTCATCACAGGTGCACAACCTGCACATCGTTGGACTGTGGGAGGAAACCAGGGTGCCCAGATTAAACCCATGCAGACACAGGGAGAATATGTAAACTCCACAGAGACAGTCACCCAAGGCTGGAATTGAACCAGGGTCTCTGGCGCTGTGAGGCAGCAGTGCTAACCACTGAACTCTCCCACTCATTGAACAAAGCATCAGTGTAAACACTACCAATTTGGGTATCAGTCACCCTGTGCCTCCTGAGAGGAGGTGAAAAGTATCTAGAGAAGAGAAATTGTCACCCCATTAACACCTGGTGATGCAGCTGACTTGAATGTGAAAGGGGCCAAAATCCTGCGGCTGCTAAAAATCTGAAATAACCCAGCAAGAAAATGCAGAAAATGCTCAGCAGGTCTGTCGCAATCTGTTGAAAGAAGAGCAGAGTTGAAGGATGCAGGAAGGCCACTATTTAAAAACAGACAGCCTCGCAGCAGCAATCTGGGAGTCAGAGGCTGATTTGTTTGAAGCTAGGAGCAGGCTACAGGATGGGAAGTCAGCTCCTGTGACTTCAAAGCTTTCATTATGGTGGGACATGGCGTCGGTGGAGTGGGTGCTGTTTGCCCTCCATCAATTTAATTTTTCTTGGCCTACCTGCAGTAGGCTTCAGGATCCCTGCCTTTCTCAGCTGTGACCATTATCCGTGATGGCAATGCTTCTCATTGGGCTGCCGGCTCTCAGGAAGAGGCAGCAGTCCTCAATGGCACAGCAACCCTGCCAACAGCTGCTGCCTGTAAAGTGAGCAGGTGGTCCCACCAGCTATCAATGCCAGCTGCTGGCATTTCTGACCAATGTTGGGCCCTTAATGGGCTGCACGGTGGCTCAATGGTTAGCACTGCTGCCTCAGAGCGCCAGGAACCCAGATTCGATTCCACCCACTGTCTGTGTGCAGTTTGCACATTCTCCCTGTGTCTGCGTGAGTTTCCTCTGGGTGCTCTGATTTCCTCCCACAACCCAAAAATGTGCAGCTTAGGTGGGTTGGCCATGGGAAATGTGGGGTTTCAGGATTGTGGGGGTGGGTCTGGGTGTGTTGCTGTTCAGGGGGTTGGTGCAGACTTGAAACTGAATGGCCTCTACCTGTACTATATGGATTGTATGATTCTGTGAAAGGAAATCTGCTCTTAATTCTTAATCTGCTGTCCACACCCGAGTAATGCCCACTGTAATAACTGAGCAAACCAATCAGTTTTGGGGAGTTAGCGATGGGTATTAAGTTCTGGCCTGGCCAGTGAAACCCACACCTCATGAAAGAATAAATAGACTATAAACCGCTGTTTAGTTGAATAAAACACAAAATCTAATCCCAGTGCTGGCCAAATAGTAACTTCCTCAAAGAGGAAAGTGAGGACTGCAGTTGCTGGAGAGTCAGAGTCGAAAAGTGTAGCACTGGAAAAGCACAGCAGTCAGGAAGCATCTGAGGAGCAGAAAAGGTGATGTTTCAGGCAAAGCCCTTCATGAGGAATGATGAATGCTTGATGAAGGGCTTATGCCCGAAACGTTGACTGTCCTGCTCCTCAGATGCTGCCTGACCTGCTGTGCTTTTCCAGTGCCACAATATTTGCCACAATTTTTGACTCAATTTCCTCAAAGATAATATGTTATCATTTTAACACTTCTCCCTTGACCTTGACTTTGGGGCAAAGGTTAGTTAGTGGTACGGAGTCTGGAGAATTGGACCTCAATCTCTCTGAAGGTATTGCTGAAGCTATGGTTAGGTCAGAGCCTAAAGGCTGCATTTGAAGAATCCAGAGTAATTGGGCACACTGGTCTCTCGGTCCAATTCTCCCTATTACAGCTCCATGTGGAATGGTATAACTTCTATGATTTACTGTCATATAAGACTGCCTTGTTTTCCTTGGCTCCACAAATGACTATAGGCAATCGTAAGTATGGGAAAACAAGTGTAAGATTTCATACACCCCTAGTGCTTCTGTTTTCTGAGATACCTGCCTCCACCACTGCCACCCTTTTGAACCTTTATCAGCTTCTGCCCAGCACATTTGCAATATGGTCGAGAATGTGAGAAGTGGTTGACAGATTCCGTTCAGCACTGAGGCCTGGAATGCTTGGAATGCTGAGGATTTTCTCAACCAGGTGTTAACTGCCAGCTGCTGAACACATTGCACCTTTCACAGTCGGCTGTTGTATTTTACAAGCTGCTCCACCTAAGACTGACTGAGCTCTCCTCATCCCCAAGTGCCAGCTTAACCAAATTCCGAAAATCAAACCTGCCCTTAAATCAAATTCAAGTGCTCCGAAGATTAGAATTCTGAACCTTGCGATTACCCATGTATTGTGGAAGTTTGCACTTTCTTTTTGTTGATGTCCCTTTGAGACCTGTTTACGATCCCAGCCAATATCAATACTGGACAAGTCAGATTCTTGAGTGAAACCTGTTTTAATTGACATAACACATTTTAGTTTCACAATTTGGTTACCATGGTGGACAGTCACTGAATATAGTCACACAATGCTGCCAATGTAATTTTAACTACAGAACATACGTTTACTACTGAAAAGAAAGTTATATGTATGTAAGGCAATTTGGAAAGATCTTATAATAAACAGCACAGAGAAAGATTCAACCCTTCCAGCAATACCTTTTATAGCTGGTGAAGTACTAGTCTTATCTTTATCAATGTGGTCATAGCATTTCCTTTTATTTACTTTCTACATTTTCCTGGAGGTGATTTATCTCTGGCAGAGACATACACACACAGGCTAACTCACTGACATATCTTAGTAATTCTAAGAAAAGCTCAGTGCTTTTTCCAACTTTGTCTCTTCAGAACTGCTAAACCTATGGCTTTATGCTAACGTTTATGACTTCTCTCTGGCTCTTATCTGGAACCTGCCAAAATTAAAAATGCCCTTTTGTTGGCATGTGTCATTTCTTCTTCTGAACCAAATCGTTTTGTGGCTTTCACCTCCCTGTCTATAGGTTGTCAATGCTCAAATTTCCAAACACTTCAGCAACTATCTCACCAGGTAGCTTATCTAGTTATTTAGCTTAAGCCACATGCTTCCTCAAAAATGTTGTTTTGAATTCACTGGTCGAAATGAATTTGTTATCATTTTTTTTAAAAAAATCATGTTTGCAAAAATAACAGAAAAATGCATTTCCCTCTATTTTCGAATCCAAGTTCCCAAATGTGATCAATATCCTATACACCTTCATCACGGAGCAAAATAGGCTTGGGCGTGGTGCTGAAAGAGGATTAATTGGTTTCATGGTTCTGACATCATTAGGTTTTCAGAAATGTCATGTAAGTGGCAGTTGCCGTGGAGACGAATGGCTAAGGCATAAAGGGTAAACAGAAAGTAAATTGCAGTCGGATTGGGTCAACTCGTGTTTTCCGTTTAACATTTCAGAACACACTGGAATTTGTGTAAAAAGGAGAAAAACAAAGTCCCGGATGAATGGAACACTTTTCTGTTTGGTAGATCAAGACAGACTGAGACTTTGGGTGAAATGAAATAAATAGGTTTCTCTCCAAATGAAACAGTGTTCCCATTTTAAACCAAAGACACCATTAGAGACGTTAGTGCAGAAATAGACCATTCATTCCTCCATGTCCTGCTGGTCAAAAATACCTTGTCATTCATTCTAGGCCCACCTTCCAACACTTGGTCCATAGCCTTGCAGGTTATACCACTTTAGGTGCAGAATCCAGGTACCTTTTCAATGGGTTGAAGGTTTCTGTCCCAACGCCAAACAAAGTATTCCAGATATCCACCACCTTCTGGAAGAAAAGATTTTTCCTGTCCATTCTATCTATGTCCCTTATAATGTTGTACAAGTTTGGAGTTTTTACAACAGATCCTGGTCCTGAAGCAGAGCTCTGAGAATAGAGCAAAGTTTGTGTTACAGTTTCCTATATGGTAGGAAGTAACGCAACATTGAAAACGTGAAGAGTAAAGGACTGTGGATTTGATGAGACCTGTTGATTCCATGGTAGTATAGTGGTAATGTCATTGGATTGGTAATCCACAGCCCTAGGCTAATGTTTCTTGGGAAATGGGTTTGAATCCCACCATAACAAATGGTGAAATTTGAATTCAATAAAATATGGAATTTAAAAGAATTCTATCTAGTGGCTGTGTATATAATCCAGTGGCAATGTTGATTGTCCTAAAACCCCATCTTTTTCACAATGGAAGAAAATCTGCCACCCTAACCTGGTTTGGCCTGCAGGTGTCTCAAGACCTATAACTATGTGGTTGACGCTTAACTGCCCTTTGAAATGGCATGGACAGCTAATCAGTTCAAGGGCAATTAAATTTGGGCCTTGCCATAAAGCCATGCAAGAATAAAAAAAATTCAAAAAGGTTGGATGAGAAAGTCTCTGGGGTTCCTACTCCTTTGACCTGAGTGAGAGAAATTTCATAGGCATACACCTTGTCAGGGTAATCTTGTCCAGTGACTTTGATTGGAATATAGTTGCTGAGGAAACTGACTCAAAATGATTGGATGAGGAATGAGTGATCCTATGCCCGAAACGTTGACTCTCCTGCTCCTCGGTTGCTGCCTGACCTGCTGTACTTATCCAGTGCCACACTTTTTGACTCTGATCTCCAGCATCTGCAGTCCTCACTTTCTCTCTAGATAGTGGATGCCAAGTTTGAAAGACTGAGATTACATATCACACTACGTCTGTATCTTTGTTAGTCAACTATTAAAATGAAACTTTTTTTGTTTTAAATATCTTTTGTCTGTTAACTAATGTTTGAGTTTTGGTGATTTGTTGCAGTTATAGACTTAAAACATTGAAATCTTGTGTAGTGGTCTTCTTTCCACCAACATTGTTTAGGGGTTGTAATAACCAACATTGACCTTTTATCAGCTAAATAATGGAGTTTGGAACTTCCGAAGAAGAGACACTTTGGAAACACCAACTCTGTTTCTTTCTCCATAAAAGCTGCCAGGTCAGCTGAAAATTTCCAGAATTTTCTATTTTATTTAAGTGATAGTTGTACCTTGTTTCAAAAATTGCTGCAGGTCTCAGAAGAAGTAAAGGCATGTATGGATAATATTGAATTTATAACAAGATAGTTGCGGATTAGAGAACTTAAACATATAATCTAGTGTGACCTTTCAGTGTAAATCAGAAAATCACCAAAGCTTACAGCACAGTGGAGGCCATTCCTGTGCTGAAACTTGTCAAAAGGGCATTCATGCTTAGTGCAACATTCCTGCCTAAGTTCCTCATCCTTAAGTACCTGTCACAACTCTTTTTAAAGTTATTTATGAAATTACCTTCCAACTCTTCAAGTTGAGCATACCAGCTCCTAACAGCTATCTAAATGAAAATATTGCTCCTCATGTTCCTTCAAAACTTTTGCCAATGATTTTAAATCAAACTGTGTTAATTGACCTACTCACCAGAGGGAACATTTGAGTCTGAACTGCTTTAACAAAACATCCTGTCATTTTGAAAACTTGTATCGGTCATCACTGAATCTTCTGTGTTTCACATAGTATTAACTTTTCCAATTGCGAAGAGCAGCTGGTATTTTGGTATTGTCTATATTGTATTGATGCTGATTGTTTTAGTGGCTGAACACCAGTAGGAATCCCTTCTATTTCACTAAAGCATAACTGTATTTAACATAACCAGACCAATGTAATCTAATGAGAAGAGAAACAGCACAATCACAGCAAGCAGCTGGACCTGAACTTTGCTCTAAGTGGTCAAATCACTATTAGAAAGAGACATGTACATAACATTGATTTATTTGGCTTCTTTTGGTGGGCTCATTTATTTAATGTCAATTTGCAACAAACCAGAGTCATTTTGCTGTGAACTATTCAATATCATTTCATAGAGGACTCTTGCAACTAATAGAAAGAGGAAATCTTCATCCCATTAGAGTGAGTTACAGTTGGGAATGGAGACCCGAGGAGAAATGTTTCTTCATATAAAAAATGTATTTATTCCTGGAACAAACAGGGTGTGTCTATTTCATCCCTTTCTATAATTACAAATTATACACTAAAATGCCACAAGAAAATGCAACCTATACACCTGGAGTGATGACAATAAAAGTAACTGACTAAACTTTACTACTTGCTGTTCTGGAAAGAGTTTATTTGTGTTTCTACTGAACTATCAGCTTAGCCATAAATCAATGATGCTCCTGTAAAAGTGCAGGTTAAGAGCAGAGGGCAATGAAATACAGAGTGAGATGAGAGAGCTTGGATTTTAAGCAACTATATGTTCATTGTGTATGTTCACATTTTGAATATTTTAGATGTTAAATGTTGGAAAATGTATTTTGAATCTTTTGGTAAATTCTGTTGGACTGTGGCTCAGTTGGTGGCAGCCTTCTCCCTGAGTCAGAATGGTCTAATTCTGTTTTCAAAAATGACCTGGAGTTTTCGGGGGCCTGCCATTTCAACATATCACCACATTCCCTGGCCAACAACTCTGTCTCAGGCTTGCTGCAGTGCTCCAGTGAAGCTCAGTGCAAGCTGGAAGAACAGCACCTCATTTTCTGTTTGAAAAACCTGCAGCCTTCTGGAGTTTAATATCAAATTCAATAATTTTAGAGTTAGAGCATCTCTCCCCTATCCTGAGCCCTGCCTCCACACACCAGGCCTTGTCACATAGGCTGCTAGCACTAACAATCCACTGTCGGCCACTGATGGTACCCATTAGCAGCTATTGATTCCCAAAAGCTGACCTTTACCCATTTCTAGTTGCCCAACTGTTGTTCTCTCTCTCTCTGTTCTCCTTGCCCCTTCCACCACCCCTTCTGTAGCGTAAAGAACAACCTTTTCCGAGCCCTCATCAGTCCTGAAGAAGGGTCATTGGACCTGAAATGTTAACTCTGCTTTCTCTCCACAGATGCTCCCTGACCTGCTGGGTTATTACAGTAATTTTGGTTCTGATTTCAAGCATCTGCTGTTCTTTGAGTTTTTTTTGACTGACTCTAGCCCTACTCCTGGACTGGAATTTTCCTTTTCTGGAACTGACAAAGGATAATGGTGAGAAGTGAAAATATATGGGTGAGTTGGCCTTGGAGAGTAAGTTATCCCTTTCTTGCCACCTTATACACAACAACCTCGATTGTCCGAATGAAAAGAGTGGGGAGTATTTTGTTTGAATAATTGATTGTTTGGATAACTGATTGTTCAGATACCTGATCCGAAAGTAGACAAAGGAAGCATTTATGAAACCTTGAGATCTTGTTCAGATAATCCAAAATTCAGATAATTGATGTTCGGATAACTGAGATTGTTCTGTCTACCTTCTATGCAAGAAAGGCCATGGGTAGCTTTTTTTGACTCGCTAACCACAAAAACCCAGTAACTAGTCAATTAACGGTCACTTAAAGACATCAACTCGCCACCTTCTCATTACTCATTACCTGCCTTCCTGACAGGTGAGAAAGGTGAGTTCTTTCTCTTCGGAAAACCAGGTGATTAGGCCAGGTTTAATGGGGAACCTCCATTTGTCCTAATTAAGGGAAAATCAGAAGAATGGATGGTGGGCAAGAAGTGACATCAAAAATCCAAACTCCTGCTCTTGTCTCCAATACTACCGACACACCTCCCCTGCAGCACGCAGCCTGCAAGAAGCATGAAAATAGGATTTACCTTCTCGACACTGGATCACCTCTGGAATAGGCCTCAGTGGACAGTCCTTGGGACCCAGAATTTTCCAACCTCTAATTGGCCGGCAGCTTCTTGGAACATGACATGCTGGCATCTGATAGGGTGAGAAACCAGTCTAAGTGTTGCCTGACAGTGGTTAATGAGCTAATATGCTCATGACGTAACAAGCTGATATGGTATTAATTCCCCTTTTTCAGTTGGGTGTGAAACAAGTTCTATTGCAATAATTTTGAAGAAGGTTTGTAGGGATGGGGAAGGTTATTCTTTGTTCATCCCTCAACCAATATCATAAAAGCAGATTATCTGGTTAGTATCAGATTGGTGTAGTATTCATTCAGAAAATGTTTTTAAAAAATCTTCAGATCAGTCTCTGAGTTGCTTATAAAGAGTAGATCGTGGAACTTTGCAGTTATTACAATAAATGATACAAGGACATTGGTGGGTGAGCAGTTAGTTTTCAAATTCTTTGTTTCAGCTTGATTGAGATTCTTTTGTCCCAATTATTGTTTGATGGTGATTGCCTGTCAGCACTCAGAGTGAGTCAAGGCCTTCTGTCTTCCTTTACCTGAATTGCTGGAGTGTTTAATGGCCATCCTCAAGCTGTGACCTTCACAGTACTCTATTCCACATCAGGCCACCTATGTATTTAGACTGATGGTTGCTGTCATTTTTAACCCTCTTTCTGTATATCCGTGGAAGGGGCAAACATAAACATGCCTGCAAGAGATGCTTTCCCTCTGAGGAGCTAGTCTCTTCTTTTTCAGTCTTTCAGTTTGAAGTTTCCCTGATTCTATATAGATGGGACATACCCTGGGCCCACACAGGACTCTGCCAAACTGTTACTGAATTTACATTCACAATGATCTTTTGGTCACAATGTCCGCTTTTTAAAAATACAGGTTGGAATCAAAGGTTCTGCATGTCCATAAGTACTTTTGGGATTCTGATCCTCTGACATGACACTTTTCCTGCAGGACAAATGAAATATGGTAAGGATATGGTGGTGGCCACAGTTTGCTTTTGGACAGAGGTCCCATGCAGTCCATTAACATCTTGTTGAATGGTTCCCCAAAGCCAGCACTGGCATCATAAGTGCAGGTCTTGTCGTAGGATGGGATTTTCCAACAAACTGGTCACCAGGCAAATTCTACAAAACCTTAATACATTGTTGCAGAGTTATGGCCAAAGAAAGTGCTGGTTTATGCAGACTTGGGTTTTGCATAAACCTGCCAAGCCATTGGAATCTCCTGTGCTAGCCACAACATTTCCCTGTGGTACCTCAGGAAGCATCACTCATCCACTCCTTGCTTGCAGGTCTGTGAGGATGTCTCCAATTGCCCATCAGTGCTAGAGTTTAAATGCAGTTGCATTCAGGGACTTTTAAAATGCAAATGTCAGATTTAAAAACAATAGATCATAACCTCAAAGTACTTATGGACATATAGAACTTTTCATTTCAAACCCAGTTTTTAACTACTTCAGAGTTCTAATCAATTACCATAATAGGAGGTTCCAAATTTACATTAATTTCCCTTTTCAGTTGGGTGTGAAACAAGTTCCATTGCAATAATTTTGAAGAAGGTTGTAGGGATGGGGAAGGTTATTCTTTGTATTCTAGCCAATGTTCATCCCTCAAACAATATCATAAAAGCAGATTATCTGGTTAGTATCAGATTGCTGTTAGTCAGAGCTTGCTATGCTCAAAGTGACTGCTGTGGTTTACATTACAACAATAACTACTTCCAAAATGTTTCACCAATTGTAGTATTTAGAATAATATATGTTTCTAAAAAGGACTCATTTATTCTGACTCTTCATTTCCTGTCTGCCAATTAGTTCTGTATCCATGTCAGTCCACTTCCCCCAATGTTATGCACTTCAATTTTACAAAATAATCTCTTATGTGCGACCATATCAAAAGCCTTCTGAAAGCCCAAATAAACCACATCCACTGGCTCCCCGTTATCAAATCTAAAATTATATTCTTGAAATATTCCATTAGATTAGTCAAGCATGGTTTCCAATGAAGGAAAGCATACCAAACGCCTTCTTCACTATCCTATCTACCTGTGACTCTACTTCCAAGGAGCTATGAACCTGCACTCCAAAGTCTCTTTGTTCAGCAACACTCCCTAGGACCTTACCATTAAGTGTATAAGTCCTGCTAAGATTTGCTTTCCCAAAATGCAACATCTCATATTTATCTAAATTAAACTCCATCTGCCACTCCTCAGCCCATTGGCCCATCTGATCAAGATCCCATTGTACTCTGAGGTAACCTTCTTTGTTGTCCACGACACCTCCAACTTTGGTGTAATCTGCAATCTTACTAACTATATCTCCTATGTTCACATCCAAAACATTTATACAAATGACAAAAGTAGTGGACCCAGCACTGATCTTTGTGGCACTCCACTGGTCACAGGCCTCCAGTCTGAAAAACAAGTCTCCATCACCATCCTGTCTTCTACCTTCGAGCCAGTTCTGTATCCAATTGGCTGGTTCTCCCTGTATTCCACCTCTTTAGTTTCTTTTTTTATGTTCTCTCTCTCTTTATTTATGGCGCCTTTCCCTGTTTTAACATCTCTTACATTCTTGTGGTTTGCATCATTATACCTCTTATATCATCAATAAATAATATTGTCACGTCGTCAATGAAGCTCCCTGATTGTGCTGCTAGACCCGATTTGGAGGTGCAGGTGTTGGACTGGGGTAGACAAAGTTAAAAAATCACAGGACACCAGGTTATAGTCCAACAAGATTATTTGGAAGTACAAGCTTTTGGAGCACAGCTCCTTCATCAGGTAACTAGTGAGGCAGGATCATAAGACACAGAATTTATAGCAAAAGATCATAATGTCATGCAACTGATCAGTTGGACAAGTTAGACCGAAGGGTCTGTTTGTATACTGTATATCTCTATGACTCTATAACTTTTCTGTAAGAACAAAACCTATTTTCCTCACCGGAGCTTTCTTTATTTTGTTTTGATATTTCAGCACAGTGCTGCAAATATATGATGCAATATTTCCACTTTTACCTTACCTTTTCCAGGTAACTTAGCATTAGCTTTAACATTGATTCCAATGTTAAAAGAATTTTCATTAAATTTGCAATTTTCAGGAATGTAATCCTGACTTAAAATGAGGTCACCCTGTATACGGATCTGAAAGGATTGGTACTGAGGGGTGCCATAGGCTCCACCCACTATAATGGTGTCAAATGGACTTGTAGAAGATACAGTTCAGGATCTCGATGGAGTGAGATCTACCATCTGATCCTCCTCAAAGTTTTTGTAACAATGTCTGTCATGTGAATTTAACCTGTAACTAATTGATGTTATGCAATAAACAATATCTTGTTAACTACAAGAGGCTCTTCTAGTTATTTTTAATCATTCATAGGATGTGGGCATTGCTGGCTAGATGGGCAGCTATGGGTCAACCTGATTGCTGTGGATGTGGAGTCACATGTAGGCCAGACCATGTAAGAATGATAGATTTCCTTCCCTGAAGGACCTAGTGAACCTGATGGGCTTTCCCATCAATCAACAATGGTTCCATGGTCATTCCAGATATCTTATTGAAATCAAACTCCACTAACTGTCATGGCAGGATTTCAACCCCAGTCCCCAGAACATTACCTGGATTTCTGGATTAATAATCTAGTGATAATGCTACTAGGTTGTAGTTGACTGGGGTGTGGTTTTTCTCGACGATGCTAGATGAAGCAGGTCCTAAAAAAGAAGGTGGGAGAAAGTGAGGACTGCAGATACTGGAGATCAGAGTCGAGAGTGTTGTGCTGGAAAAGCACAGCAGGTCAGGCAGCATCAAAGGAGCAGGAGAATCGATGTTTTGGGCATAAGCCCTTCGTCAGGAAGCGGAAGGTTACAGTATCTTACATCATGACTGACAATGGCAGTGGCATGCTCATAAAACAGGAGTAAGCTTATCGGAAAAGTAATCTAGGACCCTGTAGCTTCATCAGTAAAAACATGTCTTCTCGACCTCAGAGACTAGAGCAATGTTCCAAAGATGTTAACTTGGTAGTCATCTATTTTTCTTTTCCACCAATAAGTCTTTCACAACATAGTTGTGATTTGGACAAAAATGAAAGTGAAAGGTTATCCAGGTTTTGATCTGGTCAGCTGCCTTGCTGAATGGATTACTCCTGCCCTGGGGTATATATAAAACCTCTCTCTGATTTTCTCCTCTCATTTCCTGCATGTCCTGGTTTGTAAACCTGTCTAGGGAGCATAGCAAAAAGAATACGAAGGAGAGTGTGCAATATGATGCCAATGGAGCCTGAGGTCCTGGTTGGGAGTGAAGGACCTCACTTCAACTTTCTTTTCATCCAGCTTGATATTCACAGGGCTTCCATCTGAATGTCTGCCTTCTGAGAAAAAAATACATAGCCTTCAAAGTGCTTTGACAACTGGGACATTTGGCGTTCTGCCAATGACACAGAAGCAGTAAAACTAAAATACAGAGCTCAAAGAGGTATTTTGAGAAGATATAAAATATTAGACAACTAAGGAGGGTGTGGTGAGGGGGCAAGTCCAAGCTGAAGACAGATTAAAGATCTATAAATTTCCTTTTGAATGGTAATGTGACTCTTACAGGAAATAGCAAACTAAAGATTAACTTCTTACAGTTTTTTAAATGGCTGGATCTTATACAATAAAACAGACTCACAATGAGTAAAATGTCATCTATAATAGCAGTAGATATTCTCTTTGCTAAGACTAAGTATTATTAAGTTGACAAGACAAGGAATGAAGCCATATTAAAATAACCAGACTGACAAAACGCTCATACAATAAAGCTCAAACCTGCCAGTGTATTATGAGCCATTACGTTCTGACAAGCGTAAGATCTGAAAAGAAATCATTTTAACAGCTCTTGGCCCAAGCCTGAGATAGCAGTGAGGACACTGATGTTAAGTGGATTTGTCAGCAGTGCTTGTGATGGGATTTGTATGCTTGGCAAATAGAAAGGATTTATCCTGTGTCACTGCATAACGAGATAGACAGTAACTTCAGCATTTTCACCTCACTAAATCTGGGTTGGAACCTTTGTCCCCAATCGTTTCCCACTTGCTTCAGTTGCTCAGCCACATAATCAAAAGCCATGTTTCAGTCCAGATTTACTACTGGTGACATTCCGTCGTGTTCTGACTTTAACATTAATATAAAAAGGCAACAGTTGTGTGAACTATAGGGGACTGAGAGTAAATGCAGAATATTTGCCCACCCACTTTCACTCCACCATTTTCTTCCTTTTATTATCATGTCATAAAGGCAGTAATGATGTTAACACTGAGGTAACTTAAAGTGGATTTTTAACTGCATGACTCAGTAATTATCCCATTTTCCTACTTTCCTGAAGGTGCCAACTCTTGCTGGGGCACAGTGACACAGACATAGACTGTTCTGACATAATTAGTTTGGTCCAGCCTTCCAGACCACTAACCTGTCATCCTTTCATTATAGTAACGAGCTTTTGAATGAGTCCACTACCCTGTGATGTTATTCTTGTCAGTTGTTGAAGTTGAAACTCCCACTTGTGTGGAGAAATTCATTCTAATTTCCCCTCAATATGCTCTTCACAATGATGAACTCCGTGCCATCAGGTCCTGGAGGCTTACCTTTCGGCTCCACTTTTATTATACTGTTTGAGAAGTTATGTATCATAACTTACTAAAGGAAGGTGAGGAAAGCCCTCAATTGTACTGTCATTAGAAGGAGGCCAGTCTGTCCATCATTCCTCTTTGAAAGAATGACTGAATTAAATCACTCAAAGCCGTGCATACCTTTCTTTTGCAGTTTATATTCAATATCCTTCTGAAAGTTGAACCAGTTTTCAGGCAAAATGTATTTCACTTCATAACAGTTCACTGTTTATCTTTTACTTCATCCAAGTCCTTTATACTTTCAGATATTTATTAACTTGCTTTTAATGTTCTCTGCTCCAAGGAGAACAGGGCCAGCTTTTCTGGCCTCTCAAGATGAATGAACCCATCATTTTTCTTACATACTCCTCTGTACCTTCCCCAGTCGTTGTCACCTTTCCAAAGTCTGACAGCTAGAATGAAAACAAGGAAAAATTTACATTTTCATATTGCCTCTTGTGACGACTGAACAACAGTGTTGTCCACCCAATGAAGTACTTTTTGAAGTGTAGCCATTGTTGTAAAAGCAGAAAATGCCACAACCAACTTGCCTGCAGCAAGCTTTCATAACCCATGGTGTAATAATGACCAGATATTCTGTTTATTGGTTGATTGAAAGTTATCTATTGGCCAGGGCAATGGTAATAACACTGCTGTTCCTTCAAGTAATGGCATGGGTTATTTTATATCCACATGAGAGGGCAGAAGAGGACTTTGGTTTAACATTTCATCTGAAAGATGGACCTTCAACAATACAACCCTCCATTGGAAGGCCAATGTGATTCTATGATGCATAAGTCCTGGAGGCCATCACCATATTTCTCATTCGCAATGTCTCCACTGAGCATGTACACTGTGCTCCATTCAATGTCATCTCCATAGACAATGTTTGCTAACATTTGACAACCGTATTACCCTCCCTCCCACAACAACTTCACCGACCACTCTGCCCAGTTTATAGAGCTATATAGGGCACTCTGAGATATCTCATTACAAATGATAAGTTCTGTAGAACAGTTGAGGAAGAATACGTCACTTCTGCACATCTAGCACATGCTGGGAATGCAGGTCTTGAAATTAGTAATTGAATTTTTACAGCATTGTAAAAGGCAGCTTGGCCCATTGTGTCTGTGCAGGTCTTCTATCTCCCCTAATCCTATTTTCCAGTGCTTGGCTGTTGTCTTCTTAAATGTCTTAAGGGTTCCTGCCTCTACCACCCTAGCAGGCCTGTTACAGAGTCAAAAGGTCATACAGCACCCAAACAGACCCTTTGCTCCAACTTGTCCATGAGAGTTATCTATTGGCCAGGCAATAACACCGCTGTTCCTTAAAGTAATGCCATGGATTATTTTATATCCACATGAGAGGGCAGAAGAGGACTTTGATTTAATATTTTATCTGAAAGATGGAACCTTCGACAATAGTCAAAGGAACCCTCCCATAGTATACGCTGGAAGGTCAGTGCCGATCCAAAAAGTGAATGGCAAAGGTCTTTTCCCTCGGGTAGGAAAGTTTAAAACTAGAGGGCATAGGTTTAAAGGGGACCTGAGGGGCAACTGTCTCACACAGAGGGTGATGCGTTTATTGAATAAGCTTTAGGAGGAAGTGGTAGAGGCAGGTAGAGCTATAATATTTAAAGACATTTGGATAGGCACATGAATAGGAAAGGTTTAGAGGGATTTGCCCAAACGCAGGAAAATGGGGCTAGTTTAATTTTGGAAACTTGGTCTGTTATGCACCAGGAACCCATATTCTTCCATCCAAACAGATAGGGAACTGCAGGAATACACAATTCTACAAAGCATTTTGCCAGGCTCTGTCAGGAGTGTAGAAGACGAACTTTGACTCCATCGTTTTTAATAGGTCCTCAGCTCTGTAGTCATACTCCTAAACTGGCTAACAACAGGTTATATTTTTGCTTAAGCATTCTCTTTGCCCATTTCCATTAATTATCCCAAGGTCTACAGGATGTGGTCCTCACAGCATGTGTTGCTAAACACTTTCAGCAAAAGAATGCAGTTCTTATCTTGCCTTGACGCCACGGAAACAGTAAAAGAGCCAAATTGCCCCAGGAGCTCAACAACACTGCCTGCTCCTCCATCAACACACCACGTGACCTCTCTCCTAATTAGCTTCTTTTATTCTGGAGACTATTTGGGGGAAAATGCTCAGTAATGAACAGCATGATTTGATTTTGAAAAGGTCAAAAGAGAATTCAGCTCACAGATGATTTAAATCACCAGACTAAATGAAAATACAAGGCTGATTTAATTTATGATATACATAATTCAACAGGAACACAACACCAACAAAACAAATTTCTCGATAAAAGTCAAGGTTATCCAACAATAACACACCTGGAATGCTGCCAGAAACTACTTGTGTGCAAAATGGAAGAATCCATGTTTAAACCGCCCGCTGAAAGCCAAGAGCTTTCCTGTTGTTCCCATCTACAGTAGCCCATAAGTGAACTTTACGTACTCCAACTAATCTAATAGATATAGGCAGTCCCTAATTTACGAAAGCCTGACTTAAAAACACCTCTGCTTATAAATGAGATCTCATACAAATATGCATTAATATTAATTTTAAATTGCAAATGTTTCCTCGTACATATGACTGGCTATTTTATATCATCCCATATTGTGTACAATTCGAACATATTCAAGAATGGAACATTTTCACAACCCAAGTACTGCCTGTATTTAGAATTGAAAGAACCAATGACTTTTTAAAGCTAAAATATTTGGTCATTCCAGTTCTTAAAAGTCTTTTTGTGAAAATCTATTCAAGGAACACAGGTTCATCTTGGTTTGTAGACACATGGGATACAGCTGAGATTAGTACAGATGCACTAATATTGCATTTGCAGGTAGTAGTGTTCCGATGTATCTGCTGCCTTTGCCTTTCTAGATGGTAGTGGCATCATTCAACATGAGATGCTTTTGTTGGTGCACCTGTATCGATAAACTTGGGGTAATTAGCAAGGGTCTCTGCAGATATATTCAAAGAGGGAAAACAAAAGAAATTGCATTTATGTAGCATTTTACCCAACCACCAGATGTCTCAAAACAACTTGCGGCCAGAGAAATAATTCTAAAGTGTAATTACTCACTCAGCTGCTACTTTGTACAGCAAGACCCTAAAAACAGCAATGTGTCAATGATTCAATAAACCTATGGGAGGGATAAGAAAGTAAAGTGAAATCAGGTTTGTTTGTTCTTTTTTTTGAGGGTGTGTAGCATTGGGTATCTATCTGTTGAGTAAAGATGTAAACTGCCTACCAACTCCTTATTACCTGTTTCATTACTGACCAGAAATGTTTACATTTATATCACAGTGAAACATTCTGTGCTTCAAAGGAAAATAACCAAACAAAATTTGATAGCCAGTCACACTAGGAGAAATAATGACGATGATCTGACAGCTTGGTCAAGGGAAGGGAACACAATGGGTGGGGGAATGGAGAGGTTTAGAAGGGGAATTCCGAAGTTAAGGTCCAACCTGTTTTGTGTTTTCCTGTTTTATCCAACATGAAATAAAAATTGAGATTGTAAAGCCTGCTGAGCGTCATAGTTGTTCTCCTCTCTCCTACAGTGGAGACTTTAGCCTCAGCATTTTAGTTTGGCTTTAGTTGAATTCACCAGGAGTCAGAAGAATATCAAACATTTTGTTTATCTCCACATGTAAGGTGGATGTAGCTGGCTTTACCAGCATTTATTGCCCACCCCTAATTGCCCAGAGAGCAGTTAAGAGTCAACCACATTGCTGTGGGTCTGGAGTCACATATGTGCCAGACTAGATAAGGATGGTAGGTTTCCTTCCCAAAATGACATTAGTGAGTCAGGTGGGTTTTTAACAACAAACAAAGAAAATGTTGGAGACACTCAACAGGTCTGGCCGCATCTGTCAAGAGAGAAACAAAACGTTGTAAAGAAGATCCATATGAGTCAAAACTCTTTTGATCTTTCTTCACAGATGCTGCCAGACCTACTGAGTTTCTGTATCAGTTTTTATTTGGTTTAGATTTCTGCAGTATTTTGCTTTTTTTGGAGAGGTTTTATGACAATTGACAATGGTTAAATGGTCCCCATTATGCTAGCTTATTACAATGCAAGCTCATGTCTGTTTGAATAGAGATCTGACGATGAGCTGTCTTTTAACAGGAATGTTGACTTTAAAGTATATTGAACTAAGAATTCTGTAAGCTTTTCTGCATCTCATCTGTTATATGGTACAACCTTCAGCAATATAAAAGGTACAAAAGACAAAGGGCAAAGTTCTTTTTTATATTAAAAAGTCTAACCTCCCACAGACTTTCAACCATTCCAAAAATTGTTTGCTATGTATGTCCAGTGGTAGCACAGTTAACCAATTTAAACATCTTTCCTGAGTTCTATAGGTTGGTGCAGTACTGTACTAAGATTTAATAGATGTTTATACACTGAGAAGCAGTGCGCAGTAGAGGCTGAGTTTGGAAAGGACCTAATGAGCTGTTAGAGATAACACGTGGCATCTGAGAATAGCTCCATGTTGAGATGGTTAAAAATAGCCACTTTCCAGCTAATCACTCATTAACATGTTCGCACTGGATGAGAGTTCTGCAATCAACTCAGATGATCCTTCCATCACCAGCCTCTACAAAGATTGATTTGACTTAATCAGAATACTAATTTGCATTTTTGACTTCAGCCCAGTAATGCTCAGTAACAATGGCATCAAAAAGGCTGTGCCTCCTCTGGGTCACAGTAAACTCCAATATGTGTTCATACTGTACATTTGCCTTACATAGCCCCTTGTGAATTGTCCCAACCTTGCCCTTGGTTCCACTGTGGTCTTCTTCATGTGTACAAGAAGCAAGTCCTAAGGGCACAGAAACTAGCAGGAGTAAAATGCAAGATTATTCTTTGTATAAGAAGGATTTTAATACTAGTCCCAAAGCTTTTCTCTGACAATGTAAGAAGATTCATCAGATTAAACAGAATGCTTTCGTATATTTTAACCTTTGGGAGTAGAAACTTTTAACTGACATGGGCCAGTCAGTTTCTGGCTGTCTCACCATGCTACCAAACAAACCCTACTGTCACATCAACAAAACTGGTCTGGGACTGGAGTCATTTCATTGTTGTAATATTAACAACAGCATTATTTAAAACTAGAATTTTAAAACTTCTCAATCATCACTTCTGTTTGTTCAATTTTTTTTCTTATCTCACATCTCTTTATCACGTTAACTTTTTAATAATTACTTTCATGTTACATACTGTATTCTACCTAATTTACATTCTAACAAAATAAATATAAACACTTTTCTGTATAGCTTTATTTTCTTATTTACATTTTTGGAGGTGAACCCACTTAAATTTTTTTTATAGATAATATTCAGCACAGAAAATATTCAGCCCGACAGGTGCTTGTTGGTGCTTCTTCTCCTCATAAGATCCATCCTAACACCCTTAATCTGTCTTAATCGACTAATTTTTCTATTCCTTTCTCCCTCATGTCTTTATATACTTTCCTTATGCTGTTCACTCCAACTGCTCCTTGTGTTAGCCATTCTAATCACTCCCTTGCTGATGAGGTTTCTCCTGAGCTACTACTGAACTTATTAGCAACTATCTTTGGCCTTGGACTGGCTGTAAAATCAAGCACCAAAAGTCTGAAGGTTAACATTGTCGCTTTGAAAACGTCAGCGGGTGAACCTTTGGGTCCTTAGATTTCAACAGCGGGATAGTAGCAACTTTTCAATTGGCAATATGTACACGCTGTGTCATTAAGTGCATCCAAGACTTAGGCAGATTCTTAATCAGAAAGGCAATCCAAGGTTACGGTGAATAGGCAGGAAAGTGTAGTTGAAGGTGATCAGCAATGATCTCTCTGAATTTTGGAGTAGACACAAACGATTCAAATTGTCTACTTCTGCTCCAACGTTGTACAGTCATA
This sequence comes from Chiloscyllium plagiosum, assembly GCF_004010195.1. Taxonomy (NCBI): domain Eukaryota; kingdom Metazoa; phylum Chordata; class Chondrichthyes; order Orectolobiformes; family Hemiscylliidae; genus Chiloscyllium; species Chiloscyllium plagiosum. Next base: position 11,197,713 of record NC_057737.1, on the reverse strand, counting down.
TGGATAACTCAATCATTCAGTGGCATTACCTATCCATTAGTACACAAAGAGTTAAACCTCCTCATGTATCTTAGAGAGTTGCAACATGTTGAAAGGTCCAACTTACATTACATCTCTCCAACTTTTATTTCCAATGAACTTTCAGTCACTGCTGTTCTGTCAGGGGAGATCAATGCAAACCGTAACGCACAATTTTACAATCCAGATGGTGTTAATTGCATTTAGACTACAAGGCTGTGCTGAGGTTGCACTGAAGAAGTCAATATAAGCAGGAAGTAGTCCTTTATATCCAGTCAGTGATTATGTTTTAGATTTGCTTTATCCAGTTTGAGCTATACTTCAGATTGCAAATTGTGCTGATCATTCTGTCATTCCCAAAATTCCTATTTAAATCTGGAAGGTAGTTGTAATAACATATGCTACAATTTACAGGAGTCAAATTACTAATGCAAAGACCACTATAATTCTTACAATTATAATTTTTCAGCATTAGCTATTGACATTCTAGCTACATAGTGTGAGGCAGCAGGAATACAAGTCTTATGGAATCAATGTCTGTGGGCTATCTGTGCCAGTCATTAATACCACTTAAAAGAACAAGTTGAGCAGATTTCTGAATCAATTGTCAGACACCTCAATTGTCTTAATGATAGTTATGCCTCTGGTGATGTTGCTGAAACCATAGGGTAATTTATCAAAAGTTGCCTGTGGTGGGATACAGTCATAGAGTCATAAAGATGTACAGTACGGAAACAGACCCTTTGGTGGGTGGTGGTGGTGGTGTGTGTGTGTGTGTGTGTGTGATGTTTGTATAAATGCTTTTGCGTGTTTTTGTCTGAACAGAATGTGGCTGTAGGAGTACGTGTTCACATGGGTGCATATGTGTAAATGTAGACCTGTGTTTGTGCAAATGTGTTTCAAGCATCTGTATAATCATATGCATCTAGAGGAAGTGATGCCAGAATGGTTATGTCATGTGGACTAGTAATCCAGGTAATGTCAGTGGACTGGCAATCCAGAATCCTAGGTTAACCTTCTTGTGTCATGTGTTCAAATCCCACCATGAGATATGGTGAAATTTGAATTCAAGAAAAATCTAGAATTAAAAGGTAGTCATTTAAAAACCCATCTGGTTGACAAATGTCCTTTAACAAAAACAAAGAACAAAGAACCTTACAGCACAGGAACAGGTCTTTCGGCCCTCCAAGCCTGTGCCGATCCAGATCCTCTATCTAAACCTGTCACCTATTTTCTAAGGATCTGTATCCCTCTGCTCCCTGCCCATTCATCTATTTGTCTAGACACACCTTAAATGACGTTATCGTTCCTGCCCCTACCACCTCCACTGGCAACACGTTCCAGGCACCCACCACCCTCTGCATAAAGAACTTTCCACGCATATCTCCCCTAAACTTTTCCCCTCTCACTTTGAACTCTGAGTCCCCCATTCTGGGAGAAAGCTTCTTGCTATCCACCCTGTCTATACCTCTCATGATTTTGTAGACCTCAATCAGGTCCCCCTCAACCTTTAGGGTAGAAGTTTGCCAACTTTACACGATCTGGCCTACATGTAACTCCAGACTCACAGCAATGTTGCTGACTATTACCTAGCATTTGAATAGCCTGCCAAACTGTTCAGTTCAAGGGTAATTAGGTTTGGTCAACAAGTGCAGGCCTTTCCAGCAACAAAACAACTGCCCTGCAAGGATACAACAAATGTACACATGTAATATTTATATGTGCATACACATAGTTTGGTGAAGCAGTTTGCGTCATGTAGAATATTTTAGTAATGTAGGAAGTTAGCTAAAAAAATGTTGTTATTTTCCTTTTTGTTTCCACAGATTTGAACAAGGCATCACTCAGAGTATCTTTAATTATGAATACATACCTGCAAAGGCACATATCCCCAGCTGTTTCAAGGTTACCCTCTTCTCCAAATTAAAAATGGTTTGCCAAATGCTTTTTCAATCAGTGTCCCTTTAATTAGCTCTGACTGCCTGAGCAACATTTTGAATAATTTATTGTACAGCATATGTTCTCGGCATTCTGTTTTAAAGCCTTTTTGAACTGGCCCTGAGAAAAATATTCAAGGTAAATTAATAGTGCTCACTTCATTCTAAGTATTTATTTAACTATGCACTTTTTCCCAATTCAACATTATGAAGGATAGCATTTGAGATGCATTGAAAAATCATTCACTTTAGTCATTCTGAAGTAGGGAATATTGAAAATGTTTTAACTATTAGCAGACCCCCCGCTTAATATTCGACGATGTTAGTAAACAACTAAATTAAAATTCTCCTTTTTTAAAATTTGGTTTTAATGTCTTTACTTTGAGGATAAAAGACTGAAGGGTGAAGTAATCAAATCTAAAGAAAGCACTTTCAGAGTTCGTCTAAGCAGTGGACTAATGGAGAATGTCACTTTCAGCGACTGTGAAACTGACAAGTGAATATGTTATTACACATTCTGTACTCCTAAGATTTATTCCGATAAATCTGACTTTTATTGACAAAGTTGCTGAATCATTTTGGTTGCTCACCCTTTCAACAGAGAACAATTTGTGTGGAAATTCACGACAGGAGTTACAACATTAATGCAATCCGTTCTCAGAAAAGATTTTTTGAATGTTGCCAGGGTTGGAGGGTTTGAGCTATAGGGAGGGGCTGAACAGGCTGAGGCTGTTTTCCCTGGAGCATCGGAGGCTGAGGGGTGACCTTATAGAGTTCTATAAAACATGAGGGACATGGATAGGATGAATACTCAAAGTCTTATTCCTGGGGTAGGGGAGTCCAGAACTAGAGGGCACAGGTTTAAGGTGAGAGGGAAAAGATTTAGATTAGATTAGATTAGATTACAGTGTGGAAACAGGCCCTTCGGCCCAACAAGTCCACACCGACCCGCCGAAGCGAAACCCACCCATACCCCTACATTTACCCCTTACCTAACACTATGGGCAATTTAGTATGGCCAATTCACCTGACCCTGCACATCTTTGGACTGTGGGAGGAAACCGGAGCACCCGGAGGAAACCCACGCAGACACGGGGAGAATGTGCAAACTCCACACAGTCAGTCGCCTGAGGCGGGAATTGAACCCGGGTCTCTGGCGCTGTGAGGCAGCAGTGCTAACCACTGTGCCACCGTGCCGCCCACTAAAAGGGAACTAAGGGGCAATTTTTTCATGTAGTGGGCAGTGCGTGTATGGAATGAGCTGCCAGAGGATGTGGTGGAGGCTGGTACACTTACAACATTTAAAAGGTATCTGGAAGGGTATATGAATAGGAAGGGTTGAGAGGGATATGGGCCAAGTGCTGGCAAATGGGGCTAGATTAGGTTGGAATGTCTGATCAGCATGGATGAGTTAGACGGAAGGGTCTGTTTCCATGCTGTACATCTCTATGACTCTGTGACTTGTTCAGCCCATCACATACACACCACTCTGTAACTGCAGTCATCCATTCTGGGCACATTTCCTTACTCTGACTCAAAATCTCTTTTAAATGACGTAAAACTAACTGCCTTGATAACCACTTGCGATAATGTAGCCTGTGTCTCAGGGAGGTTCCACAGGAGAAAATGATAATATTCTAAATTTCTTTTCAGGTGATAACTGCTACTGGTCACTGTTTTGTTGACTGAGATTTTGCTGTTTGCCCCTCACAAAACCATTCTTACTTTTGAAAATTTGAAACTTTCAGCACATTGATTGTCCACGCATTGACCAATCTCATTTCTCTGGCCTGCTTTTGATGGGGGTGAAGGGAATTGAGAGGAATTTTCCAAGGATCCTCTCCATTTCACTAACTTTGTTTCCTTGCTTTCTCAGGAGTTGACATGGCTGTGAGATGCTGGTAGTGGTATGATGCATGTGGAGAAGGGATGGTCTCCCTGCAGATAGTTCTTATCTTCGTGCTGCAGGCAGCATGAGTATGGGACGGGCTTGTTTCCCCTTATAACTTCCTCATACGGACAGTTTTGTACAGTGGTATTTTTATATTACAATAAATGTGGGCAGATTGTTTAACTTGCCTCTGAGAGGAAAGGGTTGGAGAAGAAATTTTTGATTGTAGTATCCCAAATTAGCAATGGGTCACCATTGTTTTTGTTCACTCCCATGAGGTGAGCTGTGATGGTAGGTTGAGGATTCAGGAAATAAGGTGTGTATCATAGAATTCCTACAATGTGGAAGCAGGCCATTCAGCCCATCAAGCCCTCACTGACCCTCTGAAGAGGATCCCACCCACCCTGCCCCTCCAAAAACATTCCCTGCATTTCTCATCATCATCTGGGCAATCTGGGCAATTTAGCTTGGCCAATCCACCCAACCTGCACATCTTTGGACTATGGGAGGAAACCAGAGCACCCAACAGAAACCTGAGCAGACATGGGGAGAATGTTCAAAGTCCACACAGTCAGCCAAGGTTAGAATCAAACACAGGACCCTCGCATTGAGGGGCTGCAGTTCTAATCACTAAGCCACTGGGCCGCCTGTAAGAATGGATCTGATGCAGTCTTTGCAATCCTGAAAATGCAACAACATAATACACAGAGTGCATGATCAAGGGAGTGAAGATAACATTGTACTGATCAAAATCATCACAGAATGGATCGGTATCTAGAGAGCAACAGCGCTGAGTAAAGGTAGAGATGTTCAAAGATACCTGGGGCATGTTGCATCCAGAACTGCTGAGACTGTTTAAACATATCATAAAGAAGTTAAGTCGTTAATGATCCATTACGTGGATATTGCTTTATTTTACTTGGCTTTCCTTCAAAATGATACATAGCAAAGTCTAGGATTGGCCATAAACTAATAAACGCTGGGTAGCCACAAACACTGCAGTGGAAAATTACTGCCTCATGAGGAATTTAGCTCTAACTCTAATTCAGTTGCAATTTTGGTTAATTAGTATTTTGTCCCTCATTTTAATCAGTGAGAAGAGCTCTGAAAGCTGGCTGATCAAGGACAGTGTTATCTACTGTCTAGGGCCGAAAAAATGTACAACTCATCCAGGCTCCTTTGACAGCACCTCCCAAACCTGTGACCTCTATCAGCTTGAAGGAAAGGGCAGCAGATACATAGGAACATCACCACCTCCAACCATAAGCATTCCTAACTGGGTATTAAATCACAATTCCTTCACTGGCACTGGGTCAAAATCCTGGAATTCCCTCCCTAACAGCGCTGTTGGATTACCCACTGCCCCCCCCCCACCCGCCAAGCCATTCATCACCACCATAACCTTCTGAAGGGCAGTTTGAGATGGAAAATAAATGCTGTCCTAGCCAACCATGCCCATATGGGCGTGAATGAATAAATGTTAAAAATAAAGAATTAGGAAACAGTTCATGGGATAGGTTTGTCTGTGGCTGATAAAAAATCTCACACAGTTTGAATGAATGGGGGGCCATTTGGATTCTAAACAGTGAGGCTCAATGGACGGTGTTTAGTACGTTAGTATTCTGTCAACTAGGAATGGTTCAGGAATGAGTTTTAATTGCAAATTCAATTCAGTAGATATGAATCAGAAGGAGTTAGGGCCATTGATTGTCCAGCATCTCCATATGTTTTCCATAATGGAAAACTTTGAAGCACTTATGATCACCTAGTCACTTATTGAGGTAGAAACAATTATTGGAGCGTACAAATAACTGGATTGCTAAATTCATTGATATATAACAACACAGATTTGCTGTGTAGATGTCAGGTGGAGACTCAGTTGTTGACATATCAATTTAAAACATGTTCTTTAATGGAACTTGGTGCAATCTGCCTTCTCTCTCACAGTTGTATTACAACAGCAGCTTCACTGTGAAAAATGTTTCATTGACTGTTAAAAAAACTTGAGATCATGGAAGGTGCTATATCAATGCAGGTCTTTACTCTTCAAATAAAGGGTAAATTACATGGACTGAGCCAGTATAACTACATTATTACGGTACACTTTACTAGTATGGACACCTTGTCTTAAAGAAAGGACTGTTATGTCTAATGTAATCACCTGGTCTTTAAAATTAGACAGATGACATGGTGGATCACCCTCTAATGGCAAAAAGCTTGCACTGCATGAACTGGCATTCACTAATTATGTTGTTGGTCCCAGCCTGTTGGTATTTGCAATGTCCACACAAAAATACCCAATGAAGTGGTTAAAATATCAGAGATATCCTAAAATATGCAAGGGTAGATTGAAAATAATTGGAAAGTAAATGATTTTCACTGAATAGGAATTTGTGATCATCTCGTGACTTATTGAGAAAGAATGATGTGCATTTCACAAATGATTGTGCAGGTAAGTGGATTGTTTAATTAAACCGCATTTATAAATAGAATTGATGAGTGTCAGGGCTGAAAAATGTTTTCCGTTTATCATTTTTTACTTTCTAAGTGCATAAGAGAATCTTCGTTGAACATGTTTTGATGAGGAGATTTGTTGGGACACTCACACCAATCAACCCCACCGCCCAGTGGCCCAACATTCAACTCCCCCTCCCACTCTGCTGAGGAATGCAGGTCCTGGGCCTCCTCCACTGCTACTCCCTCACCACCCGATGCCGTGAGGAAGAATGCTTCATCTTCCTCCTCAGAATACTTCAACCACAGGGCATCAATGTGGATTTCACCAGTTTCCTCATTTCCCCTCCCCCCACCTTACCCTAGATCCCACCTTCCAGCTCAGCACCATCC
>NC_057737.1:11152676-11187875 GCF_004010195.1 Chiloscyllium plagiosum | reverse complement strand
TGGTTGATTGGTGCGGGTGTCTCTGAGATGTTCCCTAAGGCGGTCCACACCTCCTCCCTCACCTCCCTCCTAAAGAAGCCTTCCACATCCATCAAAGTTTACTTGCACATCCACTAATATCATTTATTGTATCTGTTGCTCCCGATGCGGTCTCCTCTACATTGGGGGGACTGGGCGCCTCCTAGCAGAGCGCTTTAGGGAACATCTCCGAGACACCCGCACCAATCAACCACATCGCCCAGTGGCTCAACATTTCAACTCCCCCTCCCACTCTGCCGAGGATATGGAGGTGCTGGGCCTCCTCCACCGCCGCTCCCTCACCACCAGACGCCTGGAGGAAGGACGCCTCATCTTCCGCCTCGGAACACTTCAATCCCAGGGCATCAATGTGGATTTCAACAGTTTCCTCATTTCCCGTTCCCCCACCTCATCCTAGCTTCTAACCTCCAGAAACTCGATCCCCTGACCTGTCCGGACTTGTCCGACCTGCCCAGCTCGTTTTCCACCTATCCACTCCACCCTCTCTTCCCTGACCTATCACCTTCATCTCCTTCCCCACTGACCTATTGTACTCTATGCTACTCTCTCCCCCCCCCCCCCCTCCTCTAGCTTATCTCTCCACACTTCAGGCTCTCTGCCTTTATTCCTGATGAAGGGCTTTTGCCCGAAACGTCGATTTTGCCTGTCCTCGGATGCTGCCTGAATTGCTGTGCTCTTCCAGCACCACTGATCCACCCTTCACCCTCTCAAGTGGAGAGGAAAGATCCAATCGCACAATTTATCGATTTTGCCTGTCCTCGGATGCTGCCTGAATTGCTGTGCTCTTCCAGCACCACTGATCCACCCTTCACCCTCTCAAGTGGAGAGGAAAGATCCAATCGCACAATTTAAAAAGATCAGTAGATATTTCCAGGTTGTCCTAGTCAATATTTAGCCGTGAACCAATATTACTAAAACACACAATCTGATAATCTGTTGTAGGACATTATCACATACGCTTCAGCAGCTATTTGTTCTACATTGCAAGACTGGCCATGCTTCAGTGTATTTTATTGAGGTTGTGACAGGCACTATATACATGCAAGCCTTCTTTCTCTCGCTCTTCTGTTTAACAGCAGTGACATGCTAAACATATTGAGGCTGCATTGGAATTCCAAACTTTATCCTTATGTTCAACGGGACCATTTTTTCAAGTTGAAACAGAATACTGGACACAATTGAAATATAAACCATAAAATCAATAGAACATAAGTCAATTTTAAGAAGTGGCTTTTCAGTGTAAATCTGTTGTAAAATTGACATTTCTCACTATAATCAACACTTGCTGACAGAGATACAAGAGCTCACCATTTTGTTCTTTTTTTTAAACTTTATTCATTCTCAGGATGAGGGCATCACTGGCTAGGCAGCATTTATTGCCCATTCCTAATTGTCCAAAAGGCAGTTGAAGGTTAACCACATTGCTGTGGGTCTGGAGTCACATGTAGGCCAGACCAGGTGAGGATGGCAGTTTCCTTCCATTAGTGAACCAGATGGGTTTTTCCAATTATTGGTAATGGATTCATGGTCATCACTAGATTCTTAATTCCAGATATTTATTGAATTCAAATTCCACCATCTGCCATGGTGGGATTCAAACCCAGGTCCCCAAAATATTATCTGAGTCGGTGGGTTAACCCAGTGATAATGCCACTAGGCCATTGCATCCCCCCCTGGATATGGATGCATGCCTTATCCTTGCTGCACCCTGTTGGTAGGGAACTGCATTTGCACTTAATTGAGTATCTTGTCACCAGTTATGGTCTGGATCTCAATGATACTGCACTGGTGAACAGCATGAGGACTCATATATTTCCCACTCTGACCCCTGATGGGTTTGGGACTGCTGTGGTTGGAAATTGTGAATGAGTAAATGGAAGGTAAGAACAATTCAAACAAACATGGAAATGTATTCTATTTAGTATTAGTTTATTGTGTTTAAGACTATGTCGCATGATGCGCCAGCAGATGAGCAATTTAATAGCGTTTATCGGAATTTCTCTTATCCTGTTAGCAGAGGTGAAAATCTGTCAAGGTGAATGGATTATTGTCCCTGCTGAAACTGCAAAGGGAAAAGTTTCAGACAGCATTGTTAAATTGCTATAGGATTGAATCTTATGCTGTCATTCCAGAGCCTATACATTCAAACAGCTTGAGCTCTTTTACAAGTAATGTACGTGTTTGCTCATAGTATCCTCCCAACAGCTGTAAAACTGAATGGTCCAGAAACCTTAATGAGAGTGACTTGAAATGAGGAAATGTGAGCAAAGCTTTATGGGTGCCTCACTGTTGCCACAACTTGAATTCCACCCTGTACCTGGCACAGCAATTGTACAGCCACTTCCACCTCAATCAGCAAAGGCTGGCCATTCATTTTCCTATGGACATTTTAGACATTGAGGGCTCTGTTTTTATCATTGACGCAGTCATGTGCAGTGCAGACACAATCACATCCTGTCCAAGATGATTTCAAATTAAGTTGGAATTATAATGATATCCTAAAGATACTAAACCAAATGGGACAGGCAGGCAGCATCTCCTTTGATGTGTAAGCAATAGTTACATTAATGAATGAGATATCAATTAGTTAATGTAATTTAAGTTCATATGAACTTATATGAAGGTGGCACGGTGGCTCAATGGTTAGCACTGCTGCCTCACAGTGCCAGGGACCTGGGTTTGATTCCAGCCTCGGGTGACTGTGTGGAGTTTGCACATTCTCCCCGTGTCTGCTTGGGTTTTCTCCAAGTACTCCGATTTCCTCCCACAGTCCAAAGATGTGTAGGTCAGGTGAACTGGCCATGCTAAATTGCCCACTGTGTTCAGGGATGTGTAGGTTAGGTGCATTAGTCAGGATTAAATGTAGAGTAATAAGGTAGGGGAATGGATCTGAGTGGGTTACTCTTCAAAGGGTGAGTGTTGGGCTGAAGGACCTGTTTCCACACTGTAGGAATTCTATTGGAATTACTGGAATAGTGGGGGTTTCCAATAGTCACATTAAATTCATTGCAATTGGCAAATCTAAGTCTGTAAATTCAATTGAATTTATTGGAATAAGTTTCTTTGCTGCAGCCTGTTGGTAGGGAACTACGTTTGCACTTAATTGAGTATCTTGTCACCAGGGAGGAGAAAGTGAGGATTGCAGATGCTGGAGACCAGAGTTGAAAAATGTGATGCTGGAAAAACACAGCAGGCCAGGTAGCATCCGAGGAGCAGGAGAATCGACGTTTCGGGCATAAGCGATTCTCCTGCTCTTCGGATGCTGCCTGACCTGCCATATCTTGTCACCAGGTATGGTTTGGATCTCAATAATACTGCACATAGACAGCATGAGGATTCCCACTCTGACCCCTGATGGGTTTGGGGTGTCTGTGGTTGGAAATTGTGAACAAGTAAATGTAAGGTAAGTATAACTCAAATAAACATGGAAATCGATCCTATTTAAATATTAGTTTATCGTGTTTAAGACTCTGACGCATGATGTGCCAGCAGATGAGCAATTTAATAGTGTTTATCAGAATTTCTCTTCTCACGTTAGCAGAGATGAAAATCTGTCGAGGTGACTTGATTATTGCTCCTGTTGAAACTGCAAAGGGAGAAATTTCAGGCAGTATTGTTAAACTGCTATAGGTTTTAATCCGATGGTGCCATTCCAGAGCCTATACATTCAAACAGCTTGAGCTCTTTTACAAAACGGTATTTGACAAGTTGATCAACAGTGCTCGTCAAGCACTGAAGTAATGATCTGAGTCACCTCATAAGCTTGCCACTGCATTACTGAAAACATTGTTCGCTTGCTCAATAGTCATTTACTCTTGATGTGACTTCTGGCTTTCTTCATAATCAAGATAAAGACAATGGCCTCCAGGCTACAGACTGGAGAGGGTAGAAAGCTTGATTTCTGCTATAGAATTTGGCGTGGAATCTGGTAATGCTGCGATTTGTTGTCCAATCTCTTAAATTTTAGTGAAGGTGTGGTGATCTCCCGGGTCGATCTTTTCCTTGTCTTGTATCACAAGGCAGGTTGGTGATGTAAGGGAATTCCCAGGCTTTCTGGGGAAACTCCACCTTTTAAGTCCTGATTTCACAGGAACTCCCACCAGCTGATGGGGTCAGTTTGAAACCCTGTGAAGGCCTCAGATTGTTAAGACAATAAAATAGTCCATTTCACAACTAATCCATTGCCTTGAGTATAGAAGGTAAACGACTCTTTTTCGAGCTGAAACCCGAAGAAATGTAATTTCTTGCTTTAGCATAGTTGGGTTTTGGAGGGCTGAAAATGACTGGGGTCTCAACAGGGTCACTTGGTGTGAGCTGGGATGGATGTTATTGATGGGCACCAGCAGCCTGCTCATGGCCCTGTCCATGAGGTTTGGGATGGGGTGTCCGGACTAGTGGGTGAATGGGAGTGCTCTCTTGTAATGGTGTCAGCAGATTGAACACCAGAATTTCAATGCTCCCTGGCGAACTGAAATCTCCCTCGTATTGCTTCATCAAGTTCAAGCTAGTTCACTATGGTCATGGTTAAGAGTTTGAATTTTCACAAGGATCATGAGTTACCTGCTTAATTCACCTATCAGGTATCTCCAGACAGAAGCATGGCTCTCAGGGAGCTGTGAGTCGGTACATTCACAGCATCTAGACTCTCTTGTCCATTTAAATTGGTGTAGGTCTGGAGTCCATATTATAGGAGGGGTGTGATTGGTGTAAAGGAGGGGGTGTAAAGGACATTTACCAGAATGTGAGAATCAAAAATAGATATTGCTGGAGCACCTCAGCAGGTCAGGCAGCATCTGTGGAGAAAACATAGAATTAACATTCTGGGTCTAGTGACCCTTCTTCAGAACACTAAAAAAGCAGTCACACACCTGCTGAGTTTCTCCAGCAATTTCTGTTTTTGTTTCTGATTTACAACATCCGCAGTTCTTTTTTGTAACCAGGAGGTTGCTTGGCCTGGAAGGTTGTAACTATGAAGAGAGATTGAATAGACTGGGGTTGTTTCATTGGAAAAGAGGAGACTGAGAGCAGACATGGTTGAGATATATACAATTAAGAGGGGCATAGAAAGAGTGGGTAGGAAGGAAATTTTCCCCTGGATGGGGGGATCACTGATGAGGGGTCATAGATTTAAAGTAAGGGGCAGGAAGAATAAAAAGGATGTGAGGAAAGTCCTTTTCACTCAGAAGGTGTTGGGAATTTAGAACTCGCTGCCTGTAAGAATGGTAAAGGCAGAAACCCTCATAATATTCAAGAAGTATTTAGATGTGCACTTGCAATGCCAAGGCATACAAGGCTATAGGCCAAGAGCTGGAAAATGGGATTAATACAGTCAAGTGGTCATTTTTGACTAGCATCTTATTCTGTGCTGTAGACTTTTATGACTCTATGGTGGATGAGCCTCAGTGGATTAGGGTTTTGAGAGGACCTGCCCCTGCTCCCTCTGAATACTCCTCATTACAGTGCAGACTCTATTTAAATGTTGCCTCCATAGAGTGTTGGATTGCTGCCTTACTGATATGACTGTCTGCACTTTGACTTTCAGTGTTAATCTTACTGAAAATAAAAGTGTTGATTTTCAAAAAAACAAGCTTTTCAAGCACATTACACATGATTTTAAAAAAATACATCCATTTACGTTTGACTTCTAAACTAGTCTAGAATAGATTTACAAGGATGTTTCCAGGGTTGGAGGATTTGAGCTATAGGGAGAGGTTGAACAGGCTGGGGCTGTTTTCTCTGGAGCATTGGAGGCTGAGGGGTGACCTTATAGAGGTTTACAAAATTATGAGGGGCATGGATAGGATAAATAGACAAAGTCTTTTCCCTGGGGTCGGGAAGTCCAGAACTAGAGGGCATAGGTTTAGGGTGAGAGGGGAAAGATATAAAAGAGACCTAAGGGGCAACCTTTTCAAGCAGATGGTGGTACGTGTATGGAATGAGCTGGCAGAGGATGTGGTGGAGGCTGATACAATTGCAACATTTAAGAGGCATTTGGATGGGTATATGAATAGGAAGGGTTTGGAGGGATATGGGCCGGGTGCTGGCAGGTGGGACTAGATTGGGTTGGGATATCTGGTCGGCATGGACGGGTTGGACCGAAGAGTCTGTTTCCATGCTGCACATCTCTATGACTCTATGACCCATGATTGTACTACCAATTACTAGGAAAGACTTTATGAAGCATGCAGGGTTGGATGTTAAATGTGACCATGGCACAATTGTTCATGTGTTGAGGACAATTTTTATCTTAAATGTTGCTCTATTTTACCTTTTTAAAACAAATAATTCATGGGATGTGGGCATCATTGGCTAGGCCAGTGATTATTACCCATCTCTAATTTGCCCAAAGGGCATTTAAGAGTCAACCACATTGCTATGGGTCTGGAGTCACATGTAGGTTAGGTAAAACCCTGCCTCTATTCCTGATGAAGGGCTTTTGCCCGAAACGTCAATTTTCCTGCTCCTCGGATGCTGCCTGACCTGCTGTGCTTTTCCAGCACCACTGTAATCTAGACCCTCACATGTAGGTTAGACCAGGTAAGGGTGGCAAATTTCATTCCCTAAAGGGCATTAGTAAACCAGATGGGTTTTTCCTACATTGGTTTTACAGCCATCATTAGACCCTTCATTCCAGATTTTTATTGATTACTAATTTCACGATCTGTTACAGTGGGATTCAACCCTAAGTCCCTAGAACATTGCCTAGATCTTTGAATTAATATACTGCTGATAATATCACTGGGCCATTGCCTTCCCTTGTCTGTTCCCCATAAGACGCCCATGTGATTAACCCTCCATTTGCTTCATTTTAGCTACTGTCCTATCATTAATTGTAGCTTATTTGCTGTGAAATAATATAAACTTTCTGAATTAAAAATAGTGATTTGAATTGTCTCTCTGTTATTAACGTTACAGTGGAGAGATACCTGAACATTTGATTATGCTTCCTGAGATGGATTCCTTTGTTCAAAATTATGTTTATGAAATAAGAATAATGAAGGAAGATGCATGAATAGCCCCAAAATCTGACAGAAGGAATTTAAAATCAAAATTTTGCATAATAATAGCGAATCTAATTACACTTCAATCAATTGCTAGTTAAAATTCATTAAAGAAAATAAATCTCAATTACATTTTCAAATACTTCCTACTTTCTAAAACAAGTATAGGAGTGTCCATTTGTAGAATGCTGCTTAGGATTCTTCTCTTGCAATTTATTGCAATGCAAATGGAATCTAAATGCACTCACTGTTGGTTTTTCAATAACAAGGGATAGGATCTGCATAAGCACTGCCTCCAAGGCAGTGTAACAACATGAAAGCTGCCTTGTGCATAGCAAAGCATCCGTAATGCTGTACTCCCTGAAATAAAAGCTGGAACATCATTCAACTTTTGTGGCAGATGGTTCCAGCAAATCAAATAAATCCTCAAGAGCTGACAGATTAAACCTCGACATTCAGACCCATTCAAAATGCAAGCTCCTGATCCGTTTCGCGATCTAGGTCAGATAACTTTAACTCTTTCAAAGTCGCAGAGCTCTCATTACCAAAGTGAACTAAGTGAGTAATCCAGATGCCCAGGGTATGTGCAAGCACACCATTGCAACTAGTGGAATTTAAATTCAACTAATAAAATCCGGAACTGAGAGTTAGTCTCAGTAAGGATTGTCATGAAACAATTGTTTGCCATAAAAGCCCATATGGTTCACTAATGTACTTTAGAGAAGGAAATCTGCCATCCTTAACTGCTCTGGTTTAAATGTGATTCCAGGCCCATAACAATGTGGCTGACTTTGAACTCCCCGCTGAAGTGACACGGCAAGCAATCTGTTTAAGGATTAATTCAGGATGCGCAACAAATGCCATCCTTGCTGGTAGGGGTATCTAAAACTACAGGGCATAGGTTTAAGGTGAGTGGGGAGAGATGTAAAGGGTCCAGAGGGATAATTTTTTAAACACAGCGGGTGGTGAATGTTTAGAATGGGCTGCAAGAGATAATGGTGAAGGCGAGTACAATTTTGTCATTTAAGAAGCGTTTGGACAGGTACATGGATGGGATAGGTATGGAGGGATATGCATCAAATGCAGGCAAATGGGACTAATAGTTGTGAAAATTGGGCGGCATGGACAAGTTGGGCTGAAAAAGTAGAAGACTTGGCACCTTTGTCCATTTGACCATCAAGATCACAGCAGCCTCAAGAATGATATTAATAAATAGAAAGAAGGGATGAGCTTATTCAAGGTTTAGTGATTGAATGTCAGCAATGTTATTTTTAGGTTGCGCAAGTAAAAGAAAATGATGGGAAATGAAAAATTTTATGATTCTGAAAAATACTGAGTTTCAGCATCACCCATGACTGAGAGACAGAATGGAAGGAACAGCTGTTACAAACCCAACAGCAGAAAGAAGGTGGTTAGCCAGGAAAATATTCTCCAAGAAATAATTTTCCCATCATCTTTGAATCCTTGAGTGTTCAAAAATTTATTGATCTCAACCTCAAATATATTTAACAATTAACCATCCTAATTCTTCTGGATTAGACAATAGAAGATTATTTTTCTTCTGAATGAATACATTTCTCTGAAGATAACTATGAATTGTTGATCTGATTAACTGAGAACCTTGTTCTAGACTCTCCTGTCTGTAGAGACATCTGCTCAGTGTGTCAATTGCATTCTAAGAATTGTATACATTTCAATGAAATCACTTCTCATTCTTCTGAACTTCAGAGACTATAGTCCTATTCTACTCATTCCATGAAGCTATAATAATGAACCTTTGTTGCAGCCCCTCTCAGATAAAAATACCCTTTCTTCACTAAAGAAAGATTGTATATAGTATGCCAGGTGCTTAAGGCTTCCTTAGACTAACACTCCCATCCCTTTGCAATAAAAAAGCAACCCATGCTCGTAAAGCAAACCGCTTCCTTGTTTAATGAACAGAGCCTGAAACTGTGAAGGCAGTGAAAATATCTTTTTTAAAAACAATACGCATGCAATCTGGATTTCACAGCAACATTTGGAAACTCAGTGCAAAGCAGAAGTGTAGCAATGATAAAGTGGATCTGTCATTTATAGGCTGTGCTTCTTACTGAAAGGGTTAATTTTAGGCATCAAGGGAGAGCAATGCTGGAAAGAATAACAGAAGGTTGCAATGTACAGCCTTTAGAATTAAATTTGAATGTCAAATTCTGTTCACATCACATGGACAATAATCCTTCTCTCTGACCTACATACTGAACTAACAATCCCCTGTTTAAAGGGGAATATCAAACATTGGCTACAAATTATATGCCATCAGTAAAATTACATGAAAAGTTCAGTTTTCCTGCATGAGACATATTTAGTCTACTTAAGTATTAAGTATTGATTGACATCTGATTCTTTTCATCGAATTTTTTTTTAACTCATTGATGGGAATTGAGCATCACAGGCAAGGCCAGTGTTTATTGCCCCTTTCTAGTTGCCGGGGAGAAAGTGATGGTGAGGTTTGAGCTTGAACCGCTACAGTTAGTGTGGTTTTGGGGCACCCACAGTGCAGTGAGGGAGGGGGGTTCAGGATTGGACCCAATGATGGAGGAAGGAATTGCAAAGCATTTCAAAATTAGAAATGTGGTTGACGTGCTGGTCCAGTGCACCAGCATTATGCTTCAAGGTGATAGAGGTTGTGGATTTCGAAGGTACTGTCGAATGTGCCTTGGCAGGATGGAACAGCACATTTTGGGTTTGGCTCTACCTACAATTGCCACTGAGCACGGGTAATAGGGGATACAAATACTTAAGGTAATAGATGGGATGCCAATCAAGCAGGCCACTTTGTCCTTGGTGGTATTGAGCTTCTCGAGTGTTTGTAGAGCTGCACTCATTCAGGCAATTAGATGGCTTGGACTTGTTCAAGTTGAAACATCTTTGGGAAGTCAAGGGGTTAACTATTCTCTGTAGTACAGCCAACCTCTGACCTACTAGTGAATTAATGTTGCTAATCCCTTGAAGTTTATTGGTCAGTGACAACCTGCAGATGTTGGTGGTGCAGGTTCAGCAATAGTTTTGCTATTGATCATCAAGAAGAGGATCATGTGAATCTTTATTACCCATGATACTACAGTGTGCACGCTGGTCACGATGGAAGCAATGCATACAAATGCACTGTCAGCAAGTCGTGTGGCAAAGAAATAACTTTGAAATGTTTCAGAATTCAGACACTGGTTTTCTGTACCTGTCTTTTTCCGGCAGCATTTCCAGTGCAGTTCTCAGTTCAAGCTCCAAAACCCTTCTGGCTCGCTCCAGGATTGCAATCCTTTCTGAAACATACCTTTTCAATTATGCTTTTGATTCTCTCTCCTAATCCCTTGAGAATTAACTTTGATAAAGGAGAAACATATATGCAAACTGCTGTTTAATGTCTGCCTTTTAAAGAGCAAAGCTTCCTGCAACACCCTGGAACTCCTGATGTTTTACAGGTTATGATTGCTCATCTGTTATATAAAGGTTATTGAAATATTTTTATTCTTCCTATTGTTGATGTATTGCTCTCTTAAATTGGTAAATTATTTTCTGCCATTGAACTCCCTGGGCCTTAGTGTCCCTGCTACCAAAATGTTGGGCAAACAGCCAATTTCCATACCACAGCCGATGTTCCTGGATAACCAACCATCAGGTGGTGCAGGGGACATCAAAGGCAAGTCGTCTGATCTTCTCTGCCCCACTTGACATGGCCGTGAGGACAAATGGAGCAAGGTTGAGAGTAGAAAATGTGTTAACACATTTTCAGCTCTGATCTCCAGCACCTGCAGTCCACACTTTCTCCTCCAAGGTTGAGAGTAAACTATATTTGACACCGCGCCCCCCTCCTCCCCTACCCCCCACCCCCATTCCATTCGCTCTATTGCCTCAGCCCCAGTTACCACCCTCAACAAGCATTAATAGTTCTTGACAAAAGATCACTTGCATACTGAACCTGACTGATTGGGCCCTCTTTCATGAGAAGAATTGTCTGCAGGTCCAGGAATATTTGATAGACAAGTTTTATATATAACTGCACAATCAGACATTTGGTGAGGGAAAGAAGTAAATGGTTTTCAAATGTGAATCACCTGACATTTTTCTCATTACAGAATCAATCTCTCCTAAACACACTAATTCCCTTCGATGTTATCCGCACAATAAGAGAGAGCAATAGGAAAGCAAACGAAAAAGGTCGAGTTGAGTATTGAAGCACAATTTAGAGCGACAAAGCTAAGCTTAAAGCAATCAAAATAAAGTGGTTCAAATGAATCAATGTGAAAGAATAAACTGAGGGCACTGGGCAGCTGAAGAAATCATCACAAAATTTCCATAAAACTAAATTTGTGTTTTAATCGCACTGCAATCACAGTGATGCCAACTTTTCCAATCATTTGCCTTTGTGAGTCCTCCTGGTGTTTTGAAACATGGTCAGTACATCGCTGCACCTCAACAACATAACAGCCCATTCAGTTATAACCATATTGCCTTGGCTTTCATTTCAACAGATATAATAAAAACAGATTCAACCTGAATTGGAATTTCCTTGATCCATTCAGAGAGATTCATGTCCAATGGCAGGTTGAAGTCCAAGCCATGATGGATTAGCTCCAGAAGAAGTCCCTTGTAATTTCTGCAACTTATCATCACACAGCAGTGGTGACCAACTCCCCCATATGACAACAGGAAGCCAGGTCAGAGTGCAGAGTAATAACTGACATGAACTGCTGAATGGTGTTGTATCTGCATCACTCCACCCACCTCCCTCCATCCCTGTCCCAATCTTTTGTTAATTCACAGCAGAGCTGATATTTAAATATCATGGACTGTATCATCAAGAAAAGGGGAAAAAATGACATCCTTCCTATTCACCGCTGAGGTAAAAGGTGCAGATGGCAGAAACATGGATATTTCCTACTCTTTAGATCTTAAATTACAGGATGGTATTCACAGGCACAAACATGTTTTCACTGAAGAACAGGAAACAATCTAATTTTTAAAATGATGAGCAGTAGTACAGATGTTAGTGTAAGTCAGAGTTAGGAATGTTAGTCCAACGGAGTAGAGAATAATTTCTCGCTGCACAGACAGAATAAATGGAACAAACTCATAAATAACAATAGTTATTAAAGTATGTTGACCAAACCCCTCAAAAAGAATCTGGTTGATAGGAGGACTGAAGGCTATAGTGATGCAGTGCGGGCCAGTTAGCTCAGTTAGCTGAACAGCTGGTTTGCATTGCAGGGCAGCATCAACATAGAGTCATGGGGCTGTACAACACGGAAACAGACCCTTCGGACTAACTTGTCCATGCCGACCAGATATCCTAAATGAATTGAGTTCCATTTGCCAGCATCTGACCCATATCCCTCTAAACCTTTCCTATTCATACACCCATCCAGATGCCTTTTAAATGTTGTAAATGTATCAACATCCACCACTTCCTCTGGCAGCTTATTCTATACATGCACTGCCCTCTATGTGAAAAAAAATGCCCCTTAGGTTCCTTTTAAATCTTACCCCTCTGAGCTTAAACCTACGCACTCTTGTTTTGGACTCCCCCACCTCAGGGAAAAGTCATTGTCTATTCGCCCTATCCGTGCTCCTCACGATTTTGTAAATCTTTGTAAGGTCACCCCTCAGCCTCTGATGCTCCTGGCAAAATAGCCCTTGCCTATTCAGCCTCTCCCTATAGCTCAAACCCTCCAACTCCTGGCAACATCCTTGTAAATCTGTTCTCAACCTTTTCCTATAGCAGGGAGACCAGAATTATGTGAGTTTAATTCTACACAGGCTGAGGCTACCATGAAGGGATATCCTTCTCAACCTCTCTTAGGTTAAATCACCACCAGTTATCTAGAGTATAATTGTATGATCCTCTGGGCCTATGGCTGCATTACTGATAGGTACAAAGAGAGATGACCATGTTATTTCTCGGGGCATTTTAAAAAAATTTATTTGTTCATAAGATTTTACATTTCTTGCAGAATTTATTGTTCATAGCCATCTGTCCATGAAAGGGAGGTGGTGAACTGCCTTCGTGAACCATGTAGGACTAAGAGGGGAGGTACACCTACAATGCTGACAGAAAGGGAGTCCAGGATAATTGACCCAGTGACACTGACAGAATAGCAATGTATTTCCAAGTCTGAATGGTGTGTGGCTTGAAGGAGAACTTGCATGTGGTTATGTACCAATTTATCTGCTACCCTTGTCCTGGGTGGTAGAGGCCGTAATATCCCCAAGAATGATTTTTGTTGTTATAAGGCTAAGTGCTCCAGTAATTAAATTGTTGTACCATAAGAAAGTAAGATATAGAAGCAAAAAAAAAAGGCCATTTGGCCCATTGAGTCTGCTTTGCCATTCAACGAGATCACAGCTAATCTGATCATCCTCGGCTCCACTTTCCTGCCTTCTCCTCCTTACTCTTGACTCCCTTATTGATTAAAAAAACTGTCAACCTCAGACTTGAATATATTTGATGACCCAGCCTCAACGACCCTCTGTAATAAAGAATTCCATGGAATGACTACGCTCTGTGAGACAAGAAGTCCTCCTCAATCTTGTATTAAATAGGTGACTCTTTACATTGAAGTTATGCCACCTGGCCCTAGATTGTGCTACAAGGGGAAACAACTTCTCCACAATACCAAATATGGCTTTCTTAATGCTTATTATCAGGTGTTGAGCTTACTTTCTCTCTCATTTTGTTTTAGGGTTTATTTCATCAAACTTGTGGACTTTCAAAACCTTTGAGGTTCTGCTTTGTTGATTGATGCCTGTCAAAGTCAACATATCATGGAACAAGAAAGATTGGAACTTGCGTTTGGTGGCTGTCTTCAGTTTTGAAGATTTGTTTTTGATGAGATAGAGGAATTCTCTGAAAACCTTAATGTTCATGATAATACTGAGAAGATACTTTAAGAGATCATCTTTGATCCTATTTTGTTCATACTTCAGTCTCGAAGAAGCATTTGTGGACCATCCGACTCTCAGTGTTAACTTGTAAATGGGGTTGCTCTCTATGAAAGGGCAGTAGTTCAGCTAAAGCCATGCTTAATAATGATGGGTATTTTACCAGTGCCATTGTGAAGAACCTCAGGTTGACTTACATCAGCAAGTGTAGGATACATAGAATCCACAAAAATTCCACCTGCCTCAGGCTCTGGATTCACTGGAACACAGCCCATGAATGAAAGCTTGCAAGGAAGAAGAAAATCAAATCACCCCTAGGGGGATGAAGAACTTCAAACAACATCGAAAAGATTCCATCAATCAACGTGTCAACTTTAACTCTTAGAAACTGGGCTTACTGCAAAATTGAGAAGGGTCGAGAAGGTTAAGGGGAAATTTAATTGAGGCATTCAAATCATGAAGGGTTTTGATAGAGTGGACAAAAGGAAAAGGGTTTCCAGAAACAAAGGGTTGGTAACCAGATGACACACAGTTAGGGTAATTTACAGCAAAAGAACCAAAGGTAAGATGAGAAGGTTTTTTTTAACTTTGGCTTTATACAGTGCATTGTTATGACATGAAATGAAATGCCTGAAAGGGTTTTATAAACAGGTTCCATATTAATAATGACCAAAAGGAAATTAAATGAATGCTGGAAGGGAATAAAACTGAGGGAGAACCAGGTAATATCTGGGGAATGGTACTAATTGGCTAGATGTGCAGGTTAGATGAATTGGCCCTGTTAAATTGCCCATAGTGTTCAAGGATGTGTGCATTAGTCAGGGGTAAATGTAGACTAATAGGATGGGGGAATAAGTCTGGGTGGGTTACTCTTCAGGGGGTCGATGTGGACTTGTTGGGCTGAAGGGCCTGTTTCCACATTGTAGGGACACTATAATTCTGTGACTGAGATCTTTAAAGTCAACACAATGAGTCTCTTCTTATGCTGTATCATTCAGGATTCAATGATGTTTGAGTAATTTGAGATGTCTGTTATTCAAGTCAAATATAAACCATCACAAAATTGATTTGCATGTTTTAAACTAGTTATTCATTATATTTCCAAATGAAACCTACAGTATGGCGCCACATGATATTCTGAGACACATATCAATAATTCACTCTACTGCACATGCTAACATGTTTACAGACAAAAAAAACTACAGATGCTGAAATCCAAGGTAGACAGGCAGGTGGCTGGAAGAACACAACAAGCCAGGCAGCATCAGGAGGTGGAGAAGTCAACGTTTCGGGTGTAACCCTTCTTCAGGACTCGGGATGGGTGTGAGGGGAGCTGCAGATAAAGGGGATGGGGGGCAGGGTGGTGAAGTGGGGATAGTTGGAAATAGGCAGAGGGTACAACCTGGTTGGTCGATGGGAGGGATGAATCCGGTAGATGGCTGAGAGGAATGGAAGGGAGGGGGAGGGGATGGAAAGGGAGTCTGCGGATGGTAAAGGAAGTTATTCAAAATTGGGCGGTGACTGGGAGATCCGTGAAAAGTTCCCAGAGTTTACGTTTGGTCTCACCGATGTAGAGATGACCACATCAGGAGCACCGGATACAGTAAACTGGGATGGAGGAGAGGAAGATGAACCTCTGTCTCACCTGGAAGGAATGTTTGGGACACTGGGTGGAGGTGAGGGGGTTGGTGAAGTGGGGTTGCTGGCAGATTTTTCATCTTTTCCAGTTGCAGGGGAAGATACCTGGGGGTTCAGGGGAGTGGAGTTGTTGGGGAGAGTGGCACAATCCAAGGATTGTGAAGGGAACGGTCCTTTTAGAACACAGAGAGGGGTGGGGAGGAGAAGCTGTTCTTGGTGGTGGGGTCTAGTTGGAACCGGCGGAAGTGCTTAAGGATGATTCCAACTAGACCCCACCACCAAGAACTTTGTTCCCTCCCCACCCCTCTCTGCCTTCCACAAGGACCGTTCCCTTCGACAGTCTTTGGTTTGAGCTACTCTCCCCACCAAATTCCCCGAACCCCCAGGTTCCTTCCCTGCAACCGGAAAAGATGCAAAACCTGCCAGTACACTACCCCCCCACCTCCATCCGGGGCCACAAACACTCCTTCCAGGTGAGACAGAGATTCATCTCCCTCTCCTCCATTCCCATTTACAGTATCCGGTGCTCCCGATGTGGTCGTCTCTACATCGGTGAGACCAAACGTAAACTCAGGGAACGTTTCAACGAGCATCTAAGCTGGGCCCGCAGGTGCCGACCGGACCTCCCAGTCACCATCTATTTTAATTCCCATTCCTACTCCCTTTCTGACATGACCATCCTTGGCCTCCTCCATTGCCACACACAGTGAATCAGACCACAAATTGGAGGTCTTCATCTTCCGCTTGGGCAGCCTACAGCCCGGAGGACTCAACATTGAGTTTTCCACTTTCCCATCCCCTGACTCCCTTCCCAGCCCCTTCCCCCTCACTTCCATTCCTCTCAGCCACCACCCGGATTCATTCCTCCTATTGACCAACCAGGTTGTACCCTCTGACTGTCTTCATTTATCTCCACCTCACCACCCTGCCCACACTACCCCTTTTACCTGCAGCTCCCCTTACACCCAGCTCCAGTCCTGAAGAAGGGTTACACCTGAAACATCGACTTCTCCACCTCCTGATGCTGCCTTGCTTGCTGTATTTTTCCAGCCTCTTGTTTGTCTAACATGTTTACAGGGCATCAGTGCAGTTTGACTTTCCCTGTGGGATTATAAATGGAGCAGAGTGGTACACATTGACAGGTAAGAATTATATCCTTGGCAGATAGTATAAATGGAAATTGGGACAATGGTCTAAGAGAAGTTCTAACTCCTGCCTAGTAATTCTCAATGTGTTACTGATCTCTGACCAATGTGCTTCAGTAACTTAACCTCTCTGTCCTATTGCAATTTGAATCCAAGCCATTGGCAAATTGCGTTCTTCCAAGAGTAGAACTGACTCAGAGGGTTTAGTAATAGATTTAATTATTTCTAGCCTTCTGCGTGGTTTATATTACGGTTCATAATCACAAATTATATTGACACGTCCCCATATCTCACTGCAGCACTCCACCTGAGTAAGTTGGAATCATCAATAGCCCTAAACAGAGCCAGAAACAGAAAAGGGTCAGCTCCTCTCAACTCAACCTGGCAGGGTCAAGCACAGACAGTGGATAGAAATGGTAGGACCCTCAAGGAGAAAGAAGTCCCTGGGTATCTGAGCAGGAGAGCCTGTAGCTGATGCCCAGCATTGAATGACCTTCAAATTCATCACCTCAGTGGATAAACCGGGCTTGGCCAACAGCTGAAGCTGCTTACAGTCAGTAAGTTATTCGGCTCACATTTATCTTGTACTGCACTGTGAGCACACATCCATCTGTCCAACTTTGGATAATCACTGTCACTGGGTAATAGGATCCAAAAAAGATCAGTGTTGAATATTACATCTGCTTGCAGATGAAACCGGTGTGGGCTGATTTCCTCCCTGCAGTTGTACCACAGAATCAAAAACCCTTTTCTATGAGGGACTGGTTCATGATTTTGTTATTTGCAAAACACAGAAGAAATCTTGCTCAATGGGGTCCATTTTCTAGACAGCTTTACAAACTTTAAAGAAGAAACTTCCAGAGATGGTCACTTTCATTGGCTGGAGGAGTAGACAATTTGGGTCAAGACAAATGCTTTTCTTGGAAACTGAAATCTGGACATTTGTAAAAGTTCTGCAAATTGCCACATCCTTCCAATTTGTTTTTAAATTACATCCTCTGAAGTATTCCAATCCAATGGCATTTTCTCAGAGCTGAATATAAATAATTAATCTGACAAGTTACTTTGCAGCAGCAATCTACTAAAAAATGCTAAAAGATCACAAGTACCAAAGGAGAGGATTATGTACAATTTGCCTTCTAGGCTTAGCTCATCACTGGAACACCAAAATGTAGCCTTTGTCTGAACAAGTTTTCTTTACTTAATTATAAAGTCCCTCAAGTCTTTGTCTCAGTTATTACTCAAAGGCAAAGACAGCATCCGACCTTTTTTTTCATTATTCTTTCATGGGATGCTATCAACACTGGCAAGACCAACATGCACAGCCTATCCCAATTGACCCTTGACCTGAGACCCTCGCTGGGACATTTCAGAGACCATCAAAAGTCAATCATATTGCTGTGAGTCTGAAGTCATGTGGAGCCCAAACCAGGTAATGACAGCAGACTTCCTTCTTTAATGGACATCGGTGAGCCAAATGTGTTTTATAACAATCAACTAGCTTTGAATTCCAAGTTCCAAGGGGCGGCACGGTGGCTCAGTGGTTAGCACTGCTGCCTCACAGCCTCGGGCAACTGTCTGTGTGAAGTTTGCACAATCACCCCGTGTCTGCGTGGGTTTCCTCTGGGTGCTCCAGTTTCCTCCCACAGTCTAAAGATGTGCAGGCTAGGTGAATTGGCCATGCTAAATTGTCCATACTGTTAGGTGCATTAGTCAGAGGGAAACGGGTCTGGGTGGGTTGCTCTTCGGAGGGTTGGTGTTGACTTGTTGGGCCGAAGGGCCTGTTTCCACACTGTAGGGAATCTAATCTAATCAAGTTTACCAACTGAATTTAAATTCCATGAGTTGCTATCATAGGATTTGAACCCATGAGCTCAAGGCATTAATCTTGGTCTTTACGTTACTAGTTCAGTGGCTTTATTACTATTTCTCCAAGTCTCCAGACTGTATGTGGGATTATCTGGAGAGAAAATACTGGCTTTGGGAGGTACCTGGCCTTTACCCACACATGGTTAGTTGGTCGTGGTGTGCGTGTCTAACCCCTGTAGTCTAACACAGGTGATGACAGCAGTCTTATTGTGGACGTTTGTCATTCTGCTTCAAAGCATATCGTTAATGCCCACCAACCACTGGTAAACAGTTTCCATTTTGTACTAGTCACCTACTGAACTCTGTGAGCTATCTATATCAGGATGGACTTAGATCTAAAACACTAATCAATGCTGCATCTCAACTAGGTGTTTGTGATCTTGGACAAGACCATCAAATTGAAATTACACTCTGGCCAGAGACCATTAAACCTTCTCCAAAGTTGACAAAGTATAAAGCTTTGAACAACAATAAACTTTTCTATACAATGTTTGAACAATAATACAATCTGTAGTACTTCATAGAATCATAGAATCCCTACAATGCGGGTGCAGGCCATTCAGCCTATCGAGTCGACACTGACCCTCCAAAAAGCATCTCACCCAGATCCAACCCCCTACCCAATTCCTGTAACCCTGCATTTCCCAAGGCTAATCCACCTAGCCTGCACATCTCCTGGACACTATAGGCAATTTTGCATGGCCAATCCACCTAAACTGCACATCTTTGGACAGTGGAAGGGAACTGGAGCATCCAGAGGAAACCCACACTTGCACAACATATTCTAACACCCAACACTGACATGTGGTACAAATAGGGAATAAACTCTAACTAAATACCGGACAGAATACATTAAAAAGAAAATACATCAAAACAGATCGATCTCTCAGCTGGCCTCCCCAGACGGGATGGGACCATTCGCCACATCAGATTCATTGCTACCGATTAACCACTGCCCTTTGAGCGCCGAGGACCCTTAGCCACCGCTCACTGGCCACTGAAGACGATTCCTCAAATAAGCAGATTCGCCACCGCTGATTAGCCTGACTATATAAAATTCTCATTACATTGGTTAAGGTAGTGTTTGCATTGTTTCAGTAACAACTTATTTTTGTTACAGCAGAGTTTTTTTTTAAGTTTGTATTTTTTTTTCCATTTGCCCTCAAGTCTTCAAAATGGAAACAGAAATTATTAGTAAACGTGGAAATAAGAGGTTTCACCACGATGGTTTTATATATGTTTTTGATAAACTATCCAAGAGTGATTCAAGTATTAAGTTTTGGCGATGTGAACAAAGGGGCCGATGTAATGGACGGATCCACACCAAGAATGGCACTGTGATAAAACAATAAACGAACACACACATTCCCCTTCCACAGCAAGTGTCCAAGTTGTGAAAGTGGAAACAAGTTTAAAATGTCGTGCAGAAGAATCGCAGGAAGTACCGAGTGTTCTTATTAACGAACCTCAGTCCGTCCGAGCATCTTTACCGACGACAAGCAGCATGAAAAAAATAATTCGACGAAAAAGGAATGATATTAGTTTAGCGCCACCAAACCCTACTGATCTTCAGCATTTGGTGATTCCAATTGCATTCAAAGTATATAAGTGCATAACTATCAAATGAACTAAAAAAAATTCATTGTTTAATATTAATGTGAGATTTTACTGCCATTATAAAGATTTTTAAAATATATTTCCCTTTTCTGGTTAGAGTTTGTAACTCATTTTTATATATAAACCAATAAAATGATATTTATTTTACCTTTTTTTTATCAATAAATAAATAAAGGGGACTGAGAAGTATGAAAGAACAGGCGGGAGGGAAAACAATCAGTACATATATATATTTCCGGTGGCGAATGGTCTCCAGAGGCCAAACGACCCCAGTGGAGAAATACTGGTGGAGAACTGGCAGTAGCTAATCATCAACGGCGAATCTGCCGTTGGGAATCGTCACCAACCCCTGATCAGATCTCATTAAACTTCACAAAGGATCAAATTCTTCTCTGTCAGTCTGGTCTTCAAACCTCCTCTGCAGAGACCCTCCATCATTGACCACCTCAACAACTACTCCAGTTCTGGTTTATTACTCTCCTTTCCTAGATCGATACTCCTCCTTCAGAGGTACACATTGTGTAAACATCACTAAATCAGTACTATTCCTGGATCTTTCTGAGTTCTAATCGTGCTGAGTTGCATACCACAAACACTGCTTGTGGGCCTTTCAATCTCTCTCTCAGCTGTACCGAGATATTAGTGGTACGTGGCCTTTTCTGAGCTCCCATAGGTCTCAGGACCTCCCTGAGTCCTCACTAAATAAACCCATGGAGTTCAGTTGCCAACCCAGCCCTCCGAACATGGACCCGACTCCCTATCTGCCTCTGTCTGTAATCTTTAAACTTTTCCAGCAACCCTACCCCCAAACTGTCCTGAATGATCTATCGAAAACTTTGCAATAGACCCTTCCCCTGTTGCTGGGCAGAATTGAAGTTATCCAGCAAATCTTGGAAAGGTCTGTTCCACAAGTGTTACCGCAATAGATTACAATACAAAACATGGACACGAGTAGAATATTTAATCACATATGACACTAGTTAAGGAGATACAATTATTGCAGTGGATCTTGTTTGGGGAAAGGAAATATCCAGAAGGTTAGTGGATAATATTCACTTGAAGATTGGATTCAGTCATAACACAGTGTGTGATCAAATTGGCCAATTACACTCATTACCTTAGCTCATAGCTGGTTGGCTGAAGAATTGTCTATCTCTTGCTGAATTACACACAAGAGTTGTGTGAGCCTTCAGGAGAAAATGAGAAGTGAGGAGTGGGGAGGAAGAAACAAAAGTTTCAAGGCAAACATCGAATGCACTTTACTCCTCGTTTCACAAGCGGAATGCAAGATTATAGTATGTATGGGGTCGATGTCTAGACATAACACTGGAACTGACGTGTTGTAAATACCCACAAGCTGATGAACTATGATTACAAAGGAGCAATGTTAGTGTATATAAGATAAATACAATTGGGTAAAATAACACATGGAAATTCTCACATCCAAATGATGGTCATTTAAAAAGCTAGTATTGGCAACATGCGCACAATGCTGTAAAGATGAGGAGACCTTTTAAATCCATAGGATCCCTTGCTCATTCTGCAGATCTTTCCTTACTATGTTTGGCCCTGCTCTGCAAGTTGTACTGTGTTTTCAACAGTGAGATGGTGTTTATAATTTGCTTCTATAATTTGCTTTCATTATTTTTGTTTTGATTATCCGCTGCTCTGTCGCCATACAAATCATGATACAAACAGCTGACCAATTAAAAAAAAGGTATAAAATCACCATAATCCTGCTAGACCATAGGGCTGCTCTTTTGTTAGAGAGAGAGGGGAGGGACTGGTGGTTGTTTAATCTGGGGGGTACCACATCTACATATGGGACATGCTGTCCAAAATGGGCTTTGGGGAGGGAATCTGCAATTGGATCCATCTGCTCTACATCAACATTGTTAGTGTAGTCTCAATCATCGGGTGGGAATCAGAAAGCTTCCCGATCAGATCCAGAGGCAGGCAGGTCTACCCACTCTCTCCTGATTTGTGGGTGTGTTGTATAGAGCCCTTTGCTGAGTCCATCAGGAAGGATGTGAGCCTGAGAGAGGCCTGAAGGTCAAAGCCTCCCTCTACACGGATGACGTCACTATTCAATGCTTGGATTCGCTGTCAGTGTGCAGACTCATGAACATCTGCAACCAGTTCAAACTGGCCCGGGGAGCCAAGGTAAATCGAGGCAAGAGCGAGGCCATGTTCTTTGGGAACTGGGTTGACCATTCCTTTATCCCTTCAATGCCATTACCTCAAGGAGCTGTGAGTACAGTTCGGTGCAGCAGGGGCATGCACAAAAACTTCGGAGGAGTGCCTCTCTAAGGTGAGGCAGAAACTGAGCTTCTCAGAGAACCTCATCCAACGAGCAGCAAAATCGACGTTTCGGGCAAAAGCCCTTCTTATTCCTTTTGCCCGAAATGTCAATTTTGCTGCTCATCGGATGCTGTCTGAATTGCTGTGCTCTTCCAGCACCACTGATCCAGAATCTGGTTTCCAGCATCTGCAGTCATTGTTTTTACCTTATTCTCGGAGAACCTCTCCATTGCAGGTAAAAACCTGGTCATCAGGTATGAGGCTGTCTCTCTGTGGTACCTGATGCAGGTCTGGCCCATTCGTAGAACCTGTAGTCACCTGAGCCATCTCCCACTTCGTCTGGAGGTCTAAGCTGATCATGTCTGTTGGAACTCCATGTACATAGCTGTGCATAGACCCTCAGAACGCAAACACCAAGTGTCACTGTGTGCTGAGGTTGTACCTGTCCTCAGTGTTGCGAATGATGGGACTGGTATTGTTGCTGGAGAACGCTTCAAGTAATTGGACTGTTCCGTATCACTTGTCCTTCATGGAGAAATTTGCCAAGAGAAACCCATCAAGGAAGCAGTTAGGAGAGGGTGAATCCTGTTGGGTGGTTCCCTAAGCAGACTGTCATTTGGACAAATGCCTCATCACCTAAATTTTCCAACAAGCGCCGAGACACAGCTTGGCTGGTGATGAGAAGGGCACTACCTGTGAGATCCTTCATGTACGCCCGGACTGTCTGCGTCTCCGTATGCTGTCCATCTCCTGGAATGTGTCTTTGCAAAAGACGTCTGGAGAGTGATGCAGTGGCTATTTTTGAAGTTCATCCTGAGCAGCTCCATGACTCAAGACTCTGTGCTGTACGGGCTGTTCCCCAGGAAGCACACTGAGACAAACATCAACTGCTCCCGGAGGACCACCAACTTGGTGCAAGGCACTCTCTTGTCTGCCCGAAACTTGTTGGTCTTCCAGAGCAAGGAGTTGGCCTCAACCGAGTGTTGCAGACTAGCACATTCAAGTATATGTAAATATAGTCTTCTACAAGTAAGAAATGCTTTTAGTTTGTTTGTTGGGTAGAGTCAAACTCCAATGTTTGTTTGTTTCTCCGTATGCTAATGTACAGATCTGAACTGCTTCAGTCACTACGTATGGATATAAAGATTTCTAAAAGGGAGGAGGTTGGGAAGCACAGTCCTTCATGGTAACCTCAGCCAGTGTGGGGATTGAACCGAAGCTGTTGGGCATCACACTGCATTGCAAACTAGCTATCCAGCTAACTTTTTTTTAATTTCAAAAATATACTAACACTACTTGTACATGCAAATTGTATCATGCAGAAAGTCTTCACACTATATTTTTGTACTGCCTATATTTTTGCTTGCAAGGAGGACATTACATGAGGGTACTTGTGTGTTGGCATCATTGTCGACTGTCAATGTTTTTCTGTTGGCTTCAAATTAATGTCCAGCAGTTTGATGACACTTCATTCAAATGAAGTAGGTGCTGAGTACAGCTTGAAATCTTCCACAGGTTTTACTATATGATTGGCAGCATGAGACATTTTCATCACTTCATCAGGAAATATTGCCTGTTACTCATCAAGTTAATTTTGGATCCATTGACAATTTGGTATAAAAAGAAGAAAAAACGTATATGTCTATAGCTTTATCATATTGTGCAGGGTACTCTATGCTGCTTGAGGATGTAGCTGAAGAGCTTCAGGGCAGATGAGGTGACCTGGGGGGTGCAGTGAGAGAGGGACTCACTGAGATCCTTGTAGAGGGAGGAGGAGAGCTTCTTCAAGGAAGGCATCCTTGCAAGAGAATTCGCAGTAGGTTAAAATCAACTAGGAGAAAGTGAGGACTGCAGATGCTGGGGATCAGAGCTTAAAAATGTGTTGCTGGAAAAGCGCAGCAGGTCAGGCAGCGTCAAAGGAGAAAGAGAATCTCCTGAAGAAGGGCTTGTGCCCGAAACGTCGATTCTCTTTCTCCTTTGGTGCTGCCTGACCTGCTGTGCTTTTCCAGCAACACATTTTAAGCTCTGATCCCCAGCATCTGCAGTCCTCACTTACTCCAGGGTACTCTATGTACTAGTAACTATTTTTAAACTGGTAAATGTGGCAGTCACTTCATATATTGTAAAGTCCCACAGTCAGCATTGATATTGATGACATTCAATTCTCCTCCTAGTCACACAACTTCTTTGGCTGAAGCACATACAGGGTAATGCGAATTCCTTTATGGTCCCTGAGTCATTTTCTTTTCTTCATTCATGGGGCATGGGTGTTATTGGGCCAGTACTTATTGCCTATCTCTGGTTCCCCTGAGGAAGGTGCCTTCTTGAACTACTGCAGTCCATGTGCAGTTGGTCATATCATGGGAATTCACTTCCATTCTGGAAACACCATACCAAATTGAGGAAGATGGTTCATTACCCAGACTCTCCGGGCATATTATGGATGAGGTGTTTGTTTGAACCTCTTCCACCTTCTCAGGTGGATGTAAAAGATCCTTTGAGCATAATTCAAAGAAGAACAGGAAGTTCTCCTGAAGTCCTGCTAAATCAAATATTTACCCCTTAGCTAATACCTACAACAGGGGTTTGGCTTGTTATAGACAAGGCCAAATCCCCTCATACCCTTTCAAGAAGATAGCCCAGAAATTAATTTTTCTTGTTGTTTTAAGCAGCTGTAAGGTGAATATTCCAGGAGCGATACAGATGGCCCAACCACTCGACCGAATGTATTTACACACGACTAAAAGAAAACTGAATCTAGAAGAACATAACTATGTGAGAACCCAACCGACATGAAAACACAACTTAACAGAGAGCTGTTCTGATATCCTGCAACATCCCATAAAAACACCCCTTGGAAAAAAGGTAAATTCAAACCCAGGTTCTGACACGAGAGAGATGTCTCAGAGACAGAGAGGGGATCAGCATGGAGCTGTTTCTTTGAGTCCCCAGCTAAAACTAACCCAAAACTAAAGAAAATCCTGAACTGGGAGAACTGGCCATTCCCCTTAAAAAAAACCTGAAAGACTTTTCTGATTGTTGACTTTGGCAGCATCTGTTAGCCGTTATTAAAAGTAGCCAATTCAGACATTTCGGCATCTCTGCCTTTATGACTCCTCTTGAAAAAAGAAACCGAGGACAGAATAACCTTGTTAAAGGAGCAGAATCATCACAGGGTCATTTTCTTATGGCTGTTCATGGGAAATTTTAGTTTGTGAAATGGTTGCAGTGTTTATAAGAGAGTAATTAGTTGACAGCTTTGGAATGTCCTAAGGATGCTATCCAACTGCTGATATTTCCTTAAACTAGCGCTGGGCAATAAATCCAGCTGTATAAGCCAACACAAACTTTTCAAGTGGACTTCCTTTTTTAATCTGCTTTTGATGTTGATTGCTCAGTTTGAAATGTTGACTAGGTCTCCAGGAGAGCTCTGGTCTCTTTGTGGAGCATTATATGATCTTTAAGTTACTTTTGAACAGGCTGAGGACCCTCTGTTTAATTTTTGTTTTCTGAATAATCTCCACCTACTTTCCCAAGTCATCGCTCTCAATGTGAGGCTTTGGTTCTTTCTGCAGCCTTTGTGTTTAGTGGGAAAGGTTTGATTTGCTCAGATGCTGAATCCATAAAGAGTGTGGCCCTGGCATGTTTGCCTCTGCCATACAGGATCAATGTGGATTTCACCAGTTTCCTCATTTCCCCTCCCCCCACCTTATCCTAGATCCAACTCGGCACTGCTCTCTTGAACGGTCCTACCTGTCCATTTTCCTTCCCATCTATCCGCTCCACTCTCCTCTCCGACCTATCACCTTTACCCCCATCTTCATCTACCTATCGAATTCCCAACTACCTCCCCCCCAGCCCCATTTATCTCTCAGGCCCATTGGCTCACAAGTCTCTTATGCCTAAAACATCAATTCCCCTGCTCCTCGATGCTGCCTGACGAGCTGTGCTTCTCCACCGTCACACTCTTTGCTGCTGCCTAGTTCTTTGCTTCCTTTTCCACTTCCTGATTTTGGTGAAACGGTGACTCAGTGGTTAGCACTGCTGCCTCACAGTGCCAGAGACCTGGGTTCAATCCTGGCCTTGGGTGGTTGCCTGTGTGGAGTTTGCACGTTCTCCCCATTTCTGCATGGGTTTTTGGGTGCTCTGGTTTCCTCCCACAGTCCAAAGATGTGCAGGTTAGGTGAATTGGCCATGCTAAATTGCTCATAGTGTCTAGGGATGTGAAGATTTAGCTTAGCCAGGGGAAATACAGGCTTATGGGGATAAGGTATGAGGCTGAGTCTAGGTGGATTCCCTTCAGAGGGTCAGTGTAGACTTGAAGGGTTGAATGGCCTCCTTCTAGTCTGTAAGGATCCTAAGATTCTTCACTGAAGTAATCTCTCAGCCGAAGGGTATTGAAGCCTTTCCTTCGTAACTCCATTGAAGTTTAGATTTTGTGTTCAAGTACTGACATGAGTTAAAAGGCACAAATTGATGAGAACATTACTAGCTTAAGCTAATGGGTAGAATCCTGCTCTCCCAGCAGGGAGCTGCACTTCCAAGAAGCCTGGGTCAGAGAGAGCTCTTGGCATAGTCCTGCTCATCCTGCATCCTGTCGTCTCCCTACAAGAAGGAGATCATTGAATCTACACTTTTTGTTCATTAAAATGGAATGTGGTATTCCATGTCAAATCCCACAAGTCCTTCCAGTGCATGCAAGAGATGGACAGCTGTATTTCAAACAACACGTTTCTTGAGTTTCTGACAAAGAAATAAAGAACCCAAGAAAATGCAAGTCTGTCAAGGCCAAGACTAATCACGTGTCCTCCTGAGAGACAGATAGATATATATACCTGTACGGCAGCACAATGATCAAGACCTCCACTTTACATATTCAGAGTGCAGTGATGGTTTTTTAATGCATTCATTCTATTCTGAAAAGGGAAGTCTTTGTGGTGTGTCCTTCAGTGAAGTTGCAACTTCTTGGCTGGGACTTCAGACATCCCATAAATTAAAGTGGTGCTCAGCCAGACAGCCACTACTCATTCTGCTGAATTGCACAAACTGTACTTTGAAAAACAAACCTAATGTCAGAGTTTTCAGGCACTCATTATCTGAGACCAGACTTTAATCAGTTCAGTGATATACTGTACATCATCTGTGCTGCTTCTGTTCAGACTTGTTGTGTGTGACTTATTGTCAGTGGCTTGAGGCAAATTGTTATTTATGCAGGAATAAGTAATGTTGCAAACAATCTGTGTGCAAATGGGATGATTAAAAACCAGGAAAATTGTAGTCGGGATTAAAAGGTTGCTCCTACTGGAGTGATCTTCTCCAACTCCACTTTAAGGCAAATGTTAGCCTTTATTGCAAGAGTGTTGGATTATAAGAAGAAGGAAGTCTTGCTGTAATTGTACACAGCATTAGTGAAGTCATTCCTGCAGTAATATGTATGGTTCTGGTCTCATTGACTTCTCTGTCTCCGTTTCCAGGGATATGCTGTCCACTAATACTCATCACAATCCCAGCACCTCCCATAGCTACCTTGATGACATTTCCTCACAGTTTGCTTCTTACAAGGAGACTACTCCATTCTGTCAGTTTCTCCATCTCCATTTCTTCTGTTCTAATCTTGCTACTTTCCAACACATCTTTTTGCCTTCCATCGTGGACTCTCTGCCGGTATGATTGGAGGGCCCTCTGCCTGAAGAAGGGCTTATGCCCGAAACGTCGATTCTCCTGTTCCCTGGATGCTGCCTGACCTGCTGCGCTTTTCCAGAAACACATTTTCAGCTCTGATGTCCAGCATCTGCAGACCTCACTTTTTCCTCTGTCATGTCCAAACCTAGTTGCTGTGCAATTGTCATCACCGCTGACCCTCTCCCAAGAACCACGATAAGGTTCCCATGTCCTCATTTTCCATCCCATCAGACTCTAGATTCACCTCATCCAGCATCAAACAAGATCCCTCTGCCAAGATTGTTCCTTTGCTACATCCAAACTCATTCCTCCATCACTCCCACCAACTTTCTTGCCCGGCCGCAGATCCATCCCATGCAACTTCAGGAGGTATTTCCCCTGAGCCTTTCCCTCCTCTCTCCTCATTGCTCAAGGCCCCAAACACTCCTTCCTGAAGTGGTGATTTACTGCCTTCAATTCTTGTGTTTCTGCTTTTGGACAGATCTAATTGTTATCCTGTGATTGCCAGCATAGGTAGCAAGTTGGCTCAGTGGTTAGCACTGTTGCCTCACAGTGCCAGAGACCTGGGTTTGATTTCACCTCAGGTGACTGTCCGTGTGGAGTTTGCATATTCTCCCTGAGTCGGTCAGGGTTTCTTCCAGGTGCTCTGGTTTACTCCCACAGTCTGGAACTGTGCAGGTTAGGTGGATTGACCATGGGAAATGTAAGGTTTATAGGGTACTAGGATTATCTTCAGAGGGTTAGTGTAGACTTGACGGGCTGAATGGCCTGCATCCATAATATAGAGATTCTATGAACCCCTACTCTGTAGAAATGCTTTGCTTCTTTAGTGAAACTATTACCACTCCTTTTGCCTTTGTTTCATGACCTGTCTTTTGTTTAATCTCCCTCACCCTTCAACCTATCTCTGATCTTCGATGTTGATATGCTATGGGACTTTTGGCTAGCTCAGCTAACTGGATGTTGCTTAGTGAAGTAAAGTGATGCTAACAGTGTGGGTTCAGTTCCTCCACCAGTTTAAGTTACCATGAAGGACTCTTCCCCTTTCCTGAGTTGTGGTGACCCTCAGGTTAAGCAATCCCCAGCCATCTGTTTTTGATGAGAGAACAGGACTATGACTTTTACAAGTCCCTCACCCAGTTTTCAACAGCATAAAATCCAACACATTTCTACCTCTGTTCAGTTCCAAATAATTCATATTGACTAGAAATGTTAACTCTATTCCTTTCGCCACAAGGACTGCCATTTTTCCATCATTTTCTTCAGTTATACCCCAGGTTCTCTAAAGCCCTCTGTCTGGGATCAAAATGTGACTCATGCCTTGCTGTAATCATGTGACCTTTACTATTTGGCTTACACATCGGAGGTGGCCTTTTTACTAGCATGTCATGACAGTTCCAGACCAGATTACTGTCTTGTGAATGCAGAATACATACTCCCTCCTTTCTCTTATCCTTTTTTCATAAATGTCATGCAACTCGATCTGTTTGGTCACAGGAACGTTCAGCCTCACACATTCCTTCCTCCTGCACCGATTCCTTCCCATTCCTACTGCATTCTGAGGCACGCCACCGCAGGAGCAGCACCAGTTATTGTCGTTGTCCTGACAGATGATGTGCTGTATATTACTGATCTTGTCGAAGTCTGGTGTCATGAAGATGACTGAGTGCCTGAAACCCACTGGCATTTGGATATCTTTTTAACTGCAGACATTGCACTTCAACAGAATACGTAATGACTGTCTTTGTGAACAGATTTTTAATCTAGTCTGTGTGTTAAGACCTGACTAACAGCCTGTAGGACCCAATGTGAACTCCGATTAAGCTGATGAGTTTCGAGTGAGTTAAAATCACAGACGTCTTTGCAGAAGGAGGTCTTGTGTTTTCACACATGCGTCCAGTGCTTCATAAAGGCCAACCATGTGCACCCCAAACATATGAAACAAATATCTTAGTCATCCTTCACTGTAGATATTTCCTAGTAAAGTAGCTGAAGCTTTGTGGAGTATTTGTGTGGTATTTGTGTGGTATTACCAATTATCTATTGTACAACAAGCATTACAGGAACCACAATTTGAAAGCTTCTTTGAATCACCTGCCAATATCTGAGACATGAAGGAGTCATGTGTGAGATATGTGGGGATGACATATGTAACATAGAAACATTAAAAATATAGCAAATAGCAGGAATGACTCCGCATTCAATATGATCATGGCTGACTACCTAACTCAGTACCCATTCCTGCTTTCTCCCATACTCTTTGATCCCTTTAGCCTGAAGAACTATATCTAACTTCTTCTGGAAAACATTCTTTGTTTTGGCCTCAACCACTCTCTCGATGAAGACATTTCTCCTCATCTCAGTCCTACAAGGCCAACCCTTATCTGTGACCCCTGGCTTTGGACTCCGTGGTCATCAGGAATATCCTGTCTAGACCCGTTAGAATTTTCCGAATTTCTATGAGATTCTTCCAAACTCCATTGAATGTCGTCCTAATGAATCTAGTCTCTTTCCAGACCTACCAGTAGAGCTTTGCTGAGCTCCCTCCATCACCAGAGCAACCTTCCTCAGATAAGGAGACTGAAATATTCCACACAATATTCCAGGTGTGGTCTCACCAAGGCTCTGTACACTTGCAATAAGACATTTCTGCTCATGTACTCGAATTTCTCACAATGAAATCCAAAGTACCATTTGCCTTCTTCACTGCTCACTGTACCAGAATATTTATTTTCAGCAACTGGTGTACAAGGACATCCAGATCTTGTTACACCTCCCCCTTTCCCAATCTATCACCACTCAGATAATAATTTGCCTTCCTGCTTTTGATACCAAGTAGATAACCTCATATCTATCCACATCGTTAGAAATGACACTACATCAGGTTATAGCCCAATAGGTTTATTTGGAAGCACTAGTTTTCGGGGTGCTGCTCCTTCATCAGGTGATTGCCTGTCTTCACCAAAGACAACCATCTGCTGAAGAAGCAGCACTCTGAAAGCTAGTGCTTCCAAATAAACCTGTTGGGCTATAACCTGGTGTTGTGTGATTTCTAACTTTGTACACCCCTGTCCACCGGCATCTCCAAATCATGTCTATCCACATCATATATCATCTGTCATGTATTTGGCCACTCAAGTAACAAATTAATGCTTTGCGTCATACTCATTGCTGATGAATCATTGAGGGAAATTGTCTTTTAGCTGTAATTTTTGGAACAGGCTGAGACAGGCTATAGTACCGTCTTCATGATGACTCAGAATAATAGACACTCCTGTCTTAATGGGTGCAGAGATTATAGTGCCACCCTGTGAAGGAATCAAAACTAACAGATATTGCTGTCACATTATTGCCAATTCAAAGATGCCATTGATCCAACAGAAGTTTGAAAATGCACAAATAACTGATGTGTAATGGTCTTGAGATAAAATGTAATTTTCATATTTTTCATGAGGACTTTGACGACTAATTATTTGTCTCCAATCTGTCTTGTTCTCCAATCTCTCAGCACGCATGTTGAAACTGATAAATTGATGGAAAAGGATTTATGTACACTGGAGTTATAGATGAGAAGAGATTGATTCGTCAAAGGTGAGTAATTGGTACTTTGTGTCTTTGGTGAAAATGACAGGTATTAAAGGGCGTGTCCTTGATGAAAATTGCATTTCCATTGACAGATTCAGATTAGAGGCAGAGATAATACTGTTCCTTTTAGCTCACACAAAATGATGAGTATTCCTACACCATCCATCCCCTGGAATCTACAGGACTAAGGTGGATGCAGAAGGGCTAATTATTACCTATCCTCCAATTTACAGAGTAAATGTAAGGAACTTGGGACACGTGAATGTGTTGAATAATGTCATGGTTCTGAAAGAGTTAATGGCCAGAAACAGAAAAAAAATGCACACTTACATTTTGCTTACATCTGCACTGCAAGCACCCAGATATAGA
The DNA here is from genome assembly GCF_004010195.1 of Chiloscyllium plagiosum. Taxonomy (NCBI): domain Eukaryota; kingdom Metazoa; phylum Chordata; class Chondrichthyes; order Orectolobiformes; family Hemiscylliidae; genus Chiloscyllium; species Chiloscyllium plagiosum. The sequence continues at coordinate 11,155,714 of NC_057737.1, read as the reverse complement.
TATAGACAATAGACAATAGGTGCAGGAGTAGGACATTCTGCCCTTCGAGCCTGCACCACCATTCATTATGATCATGGCTGATCATCCTTAATCAATATCCTGTTCCTGCCTTATCTCCATAACCCTTGATTCCACTATCCTTGAGAGCTCTATCCAACTCTTTCTTAAATGAATCCAGAGACTGGGCCTCCACTGCCTTCTGAGGCAGAGCATTCCACACACCCACCACTCTCTGGGTGAAGAAGTCCTCATCTCTGTCCTAAATGGTCTACCCCTTATTTTTAAGCTGTGTCCTCTGGTTCGGGACTCACCCATCAGCGGAAACATGTTTTCTGCCTCCAGAGTGTCCAATCCTTTAATAATCTTATACGTCTCAATCAGATCCCCTCTCAGTCTACTAATCTCAAGGGTATACAAGCCCAGTCGCTCCAATCTTTCAACATAAGATAGTCCCGCCATTCCAGGGATTGACCTCGTGAACCTACGCTGCACTTCCTCAATAGCCAGAATGTCTTTCCTCAAATTTGGAGACCAGAACTGCACAAAATATTCCAGGTGCGGTCTCACCAGGGCCCTGTATAGCTGCAGAAGAACCTCTTTGATTCTAAACTCAATCCCTCTTGTTATGAAGGGCAGCATGCTATTAGCTTTCTTCACTACCTGCTGTACCTGCATGCTTGCCTTAATTGACTGGTGTACAAGAACACCCAGATCTCTTTGTACTGCCCCTTTACCTAAATTGATTCCATTTAGGTAGTAATCTGCCTTCCTGTTCTTGCCACCAAAGTGGACAACCATACATTTATCCACATTAAACTGCATCTGACGCGCATCTGACCACTCACCTAACCTGTCCAGGTCACCCAGTAATCTCCTAACATCCTCGGCCAACCAATTTTCAATCCAAGTCAGTACTTTGCCCCCAATAGGACTCTTCTGTAATAAAACAGGGAGGAGCTGTCCAAGGAACATCAACAGAAGGTCACCTTCATTCAAACCCTGCACACTCTTACTGCATTGAGTCTGCTGTGGTTTGGAGGTCAACAAGAGGAATCGAAAAGTGTGGCACTGGAAAAGCACAGCAGGTCAGGCAGCATCCAAGGAACAGGAGAATCAACATTTTGGGCATAAGCCCTTCATCAGGAGTATCCTGATGCTCCTGCTCCTTGGATGCTGCCTGAGCAGCTGTGCTTTTTCAGCACCATACTCTCGACTCTGATCTCCAGCATCTGCAGTCCTCACTTTCTCCCAATTAACAAGAGGGGTTGGGTCAGTTCAGGGGCAATTGGGTTGATTGTAGCGTCAGGTTGAGATGGGTGTAGGGGGTTCAGGGGGTGGTTGAGTGGTAATGGGAGGGAGACTGAGGATTGAGGGAGGAGTTGAAGGGATGGGCCTTGGGGGATAATTATCCAGCAGTACCACTCGGATTTTGCTGCCTAACCATCCTGGAGAACTATCCAGGTAATCATGTTGGAGCTTTCTAACAGAGAGTCAGAGACATCTCCAGGGGGTCCCAGGGAGTAGAGGAATTGTCTGTTAGAAATTCAAACTTTCCAAGCATGTTCCTGCAGAGCCATTACCTAGGAACTTATAAGGGGGGTTCCTGAAGCACATCTTTTGCGGTAAACCTGGCTTCTGGAGCATCAGTTGCTCAACTTCTGATTCTTTATAATTGTAGGTTTCCGCCACAGGTTAGGAGCCTCACGTAAGGAACGTGCTTCAGTGAAATAATATAGCAGCAGTTGTAGACTGGACACAGAAGGATAGCCATGTGAAGCCAACTTGAGCCATCACAATTCACCCTGCATTTGAAGAGTTTCTGAACTGTTGCACTTTCAAATACCCATGCTTCATGCATCTTTATTTACACTGTTGGAAAATCCAGTCAAGATAAGAAATTCAACTACCCCAATCTTATAATTTCCTATGGTGTCCACACACAGGGACAGGGAGGGGTGGCATCTGACTCCTCGTCTGACCCCGGCATGTCTGTAAAATTGTAGATGTGCTACTTATTATTTTTTACATTCGTTCATGGGATATGGGTATCATTGGCTAAGCAAGCACTTATTCCCCTAATTGCCACTTGAACTGGCTGGTTTGCTCAGGCTATTTCAGAAGGCAGTTAAGAGGCAACCACTTTGCTGTCAGTCCGAATGCCATGAACAGCAATGACATACAAGATCATAAGAGCTGGGAGCAGGGACCACGCTATTCAGCTCCTCAAGCCTGCTCCATTATTTGAAACGATCATAGCTGATCTCATCTTGGTCCCAACTTCACTCTCCTGCTCACTTTCCATAACCCTTCAACCCATTCCTCATTAAAAATCTTTCTAGCTCTTCCTTTAATCAGTGTCCCATCATCCTCCATATTCTGGGGTGGTGAATTCCACAGATTCACAACCTTTTAAGTGAAGTAATTTTTCTTCGGCTCCGTTTAAATCTATGACCCCTTATCCTATCCTGCTATTCTAAACAATGGCGTGGCGTTCTGATTGCCCCACAAGCAGAAATATCCTTTCTTTGTCTACTTTGTCAATCCCCCTTAGCAACTTATTTACCGCGTTCTTCTAAACTTTAGTCCAATCAGTCCATGCCGACCATAACCCTAAACTAAATTAGTCTGACATGCCTGCACTTGAATTGGATTGAATTGAATTTATTGCCACGTGTACCGAGACACAGTGAAAAGCTTTGTCTTGTGAGCAATACAGACAGATCACAGAGTTAAGTAGCATAGATAAGTAAATAATAGGTAAACAGCAGCAAAAACAAAACCACAGGTACAGGCGAATGCTAAGAGTCTGTGAGTCCATTCAGTCTTCTAACAACAGGAGGGTAGAAACTGTTTTGAAACCGGCTGGTCCGTGTGTTCAGGCTTCTGTACCTTCTCCTTGATGGGAGAGGTTATAGAAAAACATTGCCAGGGTGGGATGAATCTTTGAGAATGCTGGCGGCCTTTCCCTGACAGCGGGCCTGGTAGATGGATTCTGTAGATGGGAGGTTGGCCTTTGTGATTGTCCAGGCCGAGTTCAC
>NC_057737.1:11137766-11152606 GCF_004010195.1 Chiloscyllium plagiosum | reverse complement strand
TTGAATGGTACAGTTGCCATACCAGGTAGTGATACATCCAGACAGAATGCTCTCGATGGCGCACCTATAAAAGTTGGCAAGGGTCTTCGCCCTCATGCCAAATATCCTCAGCTACCTGAGGAAGAAGAGATGTTATTGGGCCTTTGTAGCCAGTGCATCCACATGAAGAGTCCAAGAAAGCTTGTTGTGGATGACCACCCCCAGGAGCTTGACACTCTCCACTTGTTCCACCTCTGTGCTGTTAATGTGTAGAGGGGCATGAGTAACATCCCACCGAAAGTCAATAATAAGTTCCTTGGTTTTGCCGGAATTGAGAGCTAGGTTGTTCTCAGTGCACCATTTTTCCCGGTCTTCCAACTCCCATCTGTAGTCTGTTTCGTCACCATCTGAGATTCATTTCTTATTCATGTACTTATCTAAAAGGCTTTTATATGTTATGTCTGTACCCATACCACTACTTTCTCATGGAAGTTCATTCCACATACGAACCACTTTCTGGGTAAAAGAATTGCCCCTCATGTCTTTCTTAAATCTTTCTCCTCTCACCTTAAAAATATGCCCCCTTGAAATTCCTCACCCTAGGGAAAAGACCCCTGCCATTCACCTTACCTATACTGCTCATGATTTTATAAGCTTCTATAAGGTCGCCCCTCAACCTCCCATGCTCCAGTGATAAAAGTCCTAGCCTATTCAGCCTCTCCTTATAACTCAAACCCTTCATTCCTGACAACATCCAGGTAAATCTCTTCTGAACCCTCTCCAGCTTGATAATATCCTTCCAAACAGGGCAACCAGAACTGGACATTAACATTATGAATTAGTGTGATGATTTGGAGATGCCGGTGTTGGGCTGGGGTGTACAAAGTTAAAAATCACACAACACCAGGTTATAGTCCAACAGGTTTAATTGGAAGCACACTAACTTTTGGAGCGGCGCGCCGAAAGCTAGTGTGCTTCCAATTAAACTTGGTGGACTATAACCTGGTGTTGTGTGATTTTTAACTGTGAATAAATGTGCCATTGATGGTTGCGTGAGAGCATGAAGGACCAGGAGAACACTCTGCTCAACTTGTATAATGCCATCAGGTTCTTAAAATCTATATGAAACACTGGAACCAGCAGGCAGCATCAGTTTAACCTCTGAGTATGAGAAGTGGCACCTCTGACTGTGTAGCTCAAATCTTGGCAAGGTGCTAATTGAATCTGCTTCCTGTTGACTGAAAAGCTGAAACATTCCCTGCTGAGCAAGCCTGACATCTGCATTGTCTAGTTCACAGCAACACAAATGGCCCACCTTATCAAGGGGTAAAAAGAACTTTACTTTTCCATGTTAAAGTGGTCAGTAGGTCTGCATAACAACAGTGACTATATTTCAGAGCCAATGCATTGGCCTTGAAATACTTCAGAACACCCTGTATATCTAAAAAAGATGTTGATAAAAGCCTGTATGGTCGAACAAATTCTACTTGCTTTACTGCACCTTTTGTATTGCTTCAGCTGCTTGGGGAAAGCAAGGCCTCATGTTATACCAGGAAGCAGTGTGTTCTCACCTACTTAACATTGTTATCTCCACAGCTGTAAGACCCAAACAGAACTTGGGAACATGGTCACACTTCCTAATTTTTGGGCGAATGGTTTATTTCTGAGGTAGCCTCACAGAAATTATCTCAAAAACTTTTCATTTTCTTAATGAATTATACCACGCTGCTAACTTATTCAGTTTAGCGGCTCTAATTTCATGGGAAAAAGTTGTTGGGTGTGGGTGAAGTGGTGGTAAGGTCGATGCTCTGACGTTAGACAGGATCTTCAAATTGGAGAAAGTGAGGACTGCAGATGCTGGAGACCAGAGTTGAGAAGTCTGGTGCTGGAAAAACACAGCAGGCCAAGCATCCGAGGAGCAGGAGAATTGACATTTCGGGCATTCCTGAAGAAGGGCTTACACCCGAAATGTCGATGCTCCTGCTCCTCGGATGCTGCCTAGCCTGCTGTGTTTTTACAGGATCTTCAAATCCACATGAAGAGGGCTAACAAGCAAAAATAGATCAGGGGAAAGGGAGATTAAGTAAAGAGATTATGAACAGAGTTAGAAAGACAGTACAGCAATGATAGAGTTTTCAAAAGTTATAAAAGGGCTTACATGATCCTTTGCTGTGTAGGTTGACAGACTCATGCTTTGTTGTTTTACAAACATTACCCAAACAAAACACAAAGGAAAGGATGCAGTTTTTAAAATGTTTAAAATGTATGTCTAGCGGTGTGCGATATCAATACATTTCAAAAAACTAGTAATAATTACCTTCCAGGAAGATCTGACTTAACCCGCTGCAAAATGGACGGGAATGGAAAATAAACATATTGGGAGATGATAAAATGAATGAGATAGAAAAGATAAAGGAGAAAAAAAGGAAGGTTCCAGGGGAATGTTGGGGAGAGGGACCAACTGAACTGGTCTCTTGGACAGGTAGCATAACCATAAGAAATCCAATGGCCTGCCTTCTGCGCAATAGCCATTGTATGATTCAAAGACACAGAAAGTAGAGAGGATTAAGGTGGAAAGAGAGACAGACAATAAAAGAGGATTAGATAAATTAGTAAGAGTATATGATAGAAGATAAAGTGGTACATCACTCCTCTACATTGGATTGACACAACGCCAATTCGTGGAACATTTCAGAGAACATCTCTGGGACACTTGCACCGAAACTACACTTGCCCTGTGGCCAACCACTTCAACTCCCTTTCCTACTCTGCCAAGGACATGCAAGTTCTGGGCCCCATCCACTGCCAAATCCAAGCCACCTGACGCCTGAAGGAAGAACGTCTCATCTTCTGCCTTGGGACCCTCTGAGCACATGGCATCAATATCAACCTCACTAGTTTCCTCATTTCCCCCCAAACTGACCCTCCAACTCGAAATGTCCTATCTGTCATAGAGTAATTGAGATTTACCACACAGAAACAGATTCTTCGGTCCAACTCGTCCATGCCGACCAGATATCCCAACCCAATCTAGTCCCATTTGCCAGCACCTGGCCCATATCCCTCCAAACCCTTCCTATTCATTTACCCACCCACATGCCTTTTAAATAATGCAATTGCACCAGCCTCCAACACTTCCTCTGGCAGCTCATTCCATACATGCACCATCCTCTCCCTGAAAGCATTGCTCCTTAGGTTTCTTTTATATCTTTCCCCTCTCACCCTAAACCTATGCCCTCTAGTTCTGGACTCCCCCACCCCAGGGAAAAGACTTTGTCTATTTATCCTATCCATGCGCCTCATCATTTTGTAAACCTCTATAAGGTCACCCCTCAGCCTCCGACACTCCAGGGAATACAGCCCCAGCCTGTTCAGCCTCTCCCTATAGCACAAATCCTCCAACCCTGGCAACATCCTTGTAAATCTTTTCTGAACCCTTTCAAGTTTCACAATGTCCTTCTGATAGGAAGGAGACAAGAATTCCATGTAATATTCCAACAGTGGCCTAATCAATGTCCTGTACAGCCGCAACATGACCTCCCAACCCCTGTACTCAATACTCTGACCAATAAAGGAAAGCATTCCAAATGCCTTCTTCAATATCCTATCTGCCTGCAACTGTACTTTTAAGGAGCTATAAATCTTCACTCCTTTGTTCAGCAACACTCCCTAAGACCTTACCATTAAGTGTATAAGTCCTGCTAAGATTTGCTTTCCCAAAATGCAGCACCTCGCATTTATCTGAACTAAACTCCATTTGCCACTCCTCAGCCCATTGGCCCATCTGATCAAGATCCTATTGTAATCCGAGGTAACCTTCTTTGCTGTCCATTACACCTCCAATTTTGGTGTCATCCGCAAATTTACTAACTATACCTCCTACATGCATGTCCAAATCATTTATATAAATGACGAAAAGTAGTGGACGGACCCAGCACCAACCCTTGTGGCACTTCACTGGTCACAGGCCTCCAGTCTGAAAAACAATTTCTCCACCACCGTCCTCTGTCTTCTACCTTTGAGCCAGTTCTATATCCAAATGGCTAGTTCTCCCTGTATTCCATGAGCTCGAACCTTGATAACCAGTCTCCCATGAGGAACTTTGTCGAATACTTTACTGAAGTCTATAAAGATCACATCTACAGCTCTGTCCTCATCAATCCTCTTTGTTATTTCTTCAAAAACTCAAGTTCATGAGAGATGATTTCCCACACACAAAGCCATGTTCACTATCCCTAATGAGTCCTTGCTTTTCCATATACGTGTAAACCCTGTCCCTCAGGATTCCCTCCAACAACTTGCCCACCACCGACATCAGGCTCACCGGTCTATAGTTCCCTGGCTTGTCTTTCTTAAACAGTGGCACCACGTTAGCCAACCTCCAGTTTTCTGGCACCTCACCTGTGACTACCGATGATACAAATATCTCAGCAAGATGCCCAGCAATCACTTCTCTAGCTTCCCACAGAGTTCTAGGGTACACCTGATCAGGTCCTGGGGATTTATCCACCTTTATGCGTTTCAAGACATTCAGCACTTCCTCCTCTGTAATATTCATTTTCCTTCCCATCTATCTGCTCCACCCTTCCCTCTGACCTCTCACTATTACCCCCCCCACCTGCATCTACCTATCACCTTCCCACGTACTTTTCCCCCATCCCCACCTCTCCACCACTTTATCTCTTAACCCCCTCCCCACCCACCCCCTCCCCTTCCTGATGAAGAGCTTATGCCCAAAGTGTCAAATCTCTTGCTCCTCAGATGCTGCCTGACCTGCTGTACTTTTCCAGTGCCACACTTTTCGATACGGATCCAGCAACTCAGTTAACATTCTGGGGAACTCGCATTCAAATGGCAAACGGAGCAATTTGAATGTAATAAAATTCTGGAATTCAGAGTCTAATGATGACTGTGAAATCATTGTTGATTATTGGAAAATCCCATCTGGTTCACTAATATCTTTGAGGTAATGCAAATGTAATGCCATTCTTATCCAGATACATGACAATGTAGTTGACTCTTGACTTCCTTCTGGGTAATTAGGAATGGATAATGAATACTGGCCTAGCCAGTGACATCACATCCTGTGAATTAATAAGAAAAAAAATTTCAAACTGTGAGAGGGAAATGGAAGATAAATAAGAACCACAGGCGTATTGTTCTGGAACATTTTAATATTCCACATCTTTTATGACAGAAAATAAGTTGCTGGAGAAAAGGGAATTAGGTATCCAAAATACTTCTTTCTCAGGTGATATGTTAGTCAGCCCTCAAGGACTTCCAGTAACAAAAAGAACAATAACTTGGGTATAAATGAAACATCTTTAGTATATCAAAATGTCCGAATATGCTGTATAGCAGCATTATTCAGCAAAATTTGACATAAGCTTCAGAAGTAGATTTTTGTTTCGTTATTTTTAAGTGGGTACCTCAAGCAAGGGCAGCATTTACTTCCCATCCTTAAATGCCCCTCTGGCATTGATGATGAAACACTTTCATAAACCGTTGTAGCCTGTGGAGAGTAGAAGCATACACAGTGCTGTCTAGGTAGGAAGTTTAATAACAGGATAAATAGCTAAACGTTTGTTCAAAGACTTTTAAAGATGGAGAGAGATGGAGACGCTTAGAGAGTGGAATCTGGAGCTAAGGGTCCAGGCAGCTAATGGCACCAGTTAGAGGAGTGTTGTGGGACTGAAGACTGTCACAGAGATAAGGAAACAAAGCCACTAAGGGTTTGGAAAACAAGGTGAGGAAGGAGAGATGTTGCTGGAAAAGCTCAGCAGATCTGACAGCATCTGGAAAGAGAAATCAAAGTTAACGTTTCAGGTCAGTGACCCACCCTCAGAACAGTTGTCAGGGAGGGTCACCAGATGCGAAATAGTAATACTGATTTCTCTCCACAGATGCTGCCAGAACTGCTGAATTTTTCCAGCAATTTCTGTTTTTGTTTCTGCATCCGCAGTTCCTATCGGTAGGAAAGGAGAGTTTGAGTAGGTTATACTTGTACTCATTAGAGGTTAGAAAAATAGGATGAGATCTTATTGAAGCATATAAGGTTTTTTGGGAACAAAAACAGAAGTTGCTGGAAAAGCTCAGCAGGTCTGGCAGCATCTGCGAGGAGAAATCAGAGTTAGCGTTTCAGGTCCAGTGACCCTTCCTCAGAACCGGACTTGACAAGTTAGAAGTGGAGAGGTGATCTCCGCTTGTGGGAGAGTCTAGGATTAGACGGCAAAATTTCAGAATAAGGGGTCAAACATTTAAGACACAGATGAAGAGGAACTTCTCTTTTCAAAGGGTAGTGAATCTGTGGAATCACAGCAAAATCGAGGTGGGCCCAGCAGTGTGAGATACGACTCTGATGTTGATTGGATCCAGTGTAGACAGACATGAGGTGGTGCAGGAGAGATGGTGGTACAGGCATTGATGCTGCTGAGCTGGCTCAGGATCGACGGACTCTCTTTAAGTTATATCTTCCTATTGTTTTCCTTATTCTTAAACTTAAGTTAAACTGAAGTTAAGCCCCTTCCCATTCTCCGAGCAGCTAGAAAGAAACCAGACAGCGACAATTCCCAACATGAAAGTAAGGGCTGTGTCCTGGAGAATGTAGCTCCCCTCTTGCTCCTCGAGTCCTCCATCAGTCACCATCATCTCGGGGCAAGCCAGATGAGCAGTGACTGCTTGCACTACCCTGGCCACAAGGACCTTCAGGCCTCCATTGGCAGAATGGGGTATCAACTACCTTCTGTTTGACATGTGGGGACAATTAACAGGAACTGTGCAGGGCCGCTCTAGAAACGAAAGTTTGGTCAGGTGCCCAAATGGCCTTTAAATATGGTGCTAGCATCAGGAACCCTGGGAGCTCCTGCCGATAGCCAGAACCTCTGCCTGTGATGGGTGGGAGAATACAATGAGGGAGGTGCACAGGGGCTTGGTACACAGGTAATAAGGCAAGTGTTGGAAGATAGCATAAGAAAACCAATTAAGTTCACAGAAAGACACCCTCCATGAAACTCACCAAAAAAAAAACCTAGTCAATTTCTGGCAAGGTTCAGCCTCGAAAGGTCAAAGCAATCGTGATAAAGAAAATGAGAGAGGCAAAGAATAAAAATGAGAAGATACTGGCAGGTAACATATTAAAGGATTCCCAAACTCTTCTCTGGGTATATAATTAGAAAAATAGAGGAGTTGGGCCAATTAGGGGACATATGCAAGGAGACTAATATATTAAATGTGCAATTTCCTGGGTCTTTATCAGATAGTTGCAGTTAGGGTAGAAAGGGAAGTAGTTGAATTACTGGTTGGGCTTACAGTTGATAAAGAGAGTGTAGTTGGAAGATTGGCTGTCCTAAGAGTTACCAGGTCCAGATGGGATTTATTGAAGAATACTGAGGGAAGTAAAGATGGAAAATGTCATCTTTAAGCTTCCAAGTCCTGCTCAAATCAAGGGGATTGTGCTAGAGCACTGCAGATTTAAATGTATCCCAGCAACTACAGGCTAACCAGTGAATTGAAATGCACAGAGCACTGGGATCTCATAATGATCAGGCAATAAGTCTAGCATTCTGCACAGTCCCAAATGTTACAAATAGTAAATATCAATCCACTCAAAGTAGCCCAAGCTGTGCACAAGGTTTGTGAAGAGCAAGACATTCTAAGAAGGGAATGTTGCTGACATTTGTGCATATGGATAAAGCTGCAATTTGAAGAAAAATCCACAATGCCCCAAACGAGAGCGTTGTCGAACCTGTTGCCCCTGAGGCATCTTTACCTGCTTAGCATTGTGCCTCCTATGGTCTGTGCCAATGCTCCCTTTTCTTCATGTCAGAAAATTAGCTGATACAGAATAGGCAAACCTTCAATCTAGATCCAGAGTACCAGAAATTATCTAAAAGAACTGGCCTCATGGTAATGTCAGATTCTGATTATTGTGAGAAACCTGACGCAGTATTCTTAGCCCTGCTAAGTATTGAGTTTTGTACATTGTGAATGTACAACGCTTTAATGAAGTTTCCAGCAAGCTAGAAACCCTGTCAAGTTCAGGCATGTCAGAATTAGAAGTCCTGTCAGTATTGGAAAGAAGATAGTACCGAGTCTTGTCAATTACTTCCACAAAGTTAGTAATGAGCTTTGTCAGTTACAAAAACATGTTATGGACAAGACTTGTCAATTATAAGCACAGAGTGGGTAATGAGCATTGTCAGTCACGTACACAATATCACACAAACCCTGTCAATTGCAAGTACAAAGTAAGCCAGGAGCTCGTGTTATTTATGATGGCATATCAGGTAAAAAGCCAAGTTTGTGGGCAGGGCAAAGTATGAAATGACGTGTTAGTTTGTGCTTGTGTTACCATTATATCCAGGGTAAAAACAATGACTGCAGATGCTGGATTAGTGGTGCTGGAAGAGCACAGCAGTTCTGGCAGCATCCGAGGATGCTGTGCTTTGGAATATTTCCTGATTTCCTGATCTCTGCTGTTAACCATTTCCAGGTTTAAAGCAAATGGGGAGGACTTCAACAGAAATTTGCCTGATGAGGCCAGCAATCCAGTAACTGGAATGAATTACAGGACCATTCTGTTTGTCCTCTCTGAAAGCTTTCACAAAGGAGCTTCTACTGTAAATTATACATATAACAAACTACCACCCAGTGAGTGCTAGAACAATCTACCACCCAGTGAGTGCTAGAACAATCTACCACCCAGTGAGTGCTAGAATTAATGGCTTTGTGGGAGATAACAAGACATAATCAATACAGCTACATGACTCATATAACCTCTGAATTGTAGCACTGAAGGTTTCGTGCGAGCTGACTATAGTCACTGCGTTCCTGTGAGAGTTTCTATTCTTGGTCAGAGACGCTCTGTGCTCTTCTTCCTCTGCTGCAGTGTTAAAATCAAAAAGCTGACAGCATTTCCCACTCACTCGCACTTTCTGCCTTGGGTCAATGTGTAAAGCAATTCCTTTTCCTCCTGTGAAACAGAAGCTTTTAAAACCAACCTATGGAATCACCTTGTGATTATTAATTGATTAATTTCTTCTTCTCTTTCCAATGATTGGGACCCTGAGCAGCAGGTCTTAATATATCAATAATTCAGAATACATTAAAATGTTTGCATCTTCCTGTAGCACTATCACATGTGGGAGGGTGTAGCTATTAGCTCGGCAACTTACATAGACCTATCCGATTTGTATGCAAATATAGCGATTTATAATGGGGATATAAAAAGAAGTGGATATGTGAGCATGGTGTAAGACATATGGAAATGACCTATCAGGACAGCAGATCTTCTGGCAGGAGTTGCTATAAGCAGCAGCACCATAAAAATAAGAACATGTAACTTTAAAACTGCAGCCAGCTAGCATTCGTATTTCCTGGTTCAATCACCTCTGACTTACCAGTCCATTTTCACCTAAGGATTAGCAAGGTGGTGACTGACATTCACAGATACCTTCTTGCAGGGAGCACAGTTAAGGAAAGGATGCTATTAACTCAGTTGGCTTCAGTGAGGAGCAAGTATAATTCTTTTTCCAGCCCAGATAGGTTTAGGACATAAATAAAAAAAACAAAAGAGCTCCAGGTGCTGGAATTCAGAAACAAAAACAGAAAAACTCAGCAGGTCTGGCAGCATCTGTGGAGAAAAACGCGGTTAACATTTCAGGTAGAACCCAGTTCTGAGGAAGGGTCACTGGACCCGAAACGTTAACTGTGATTTTTGTCGATGCATGCTGCCAGACCTGCTGAGCTTTTCCAGCAATTTATAGATTTGAGACTTCCCTCTTTTTTTTAGATTACTTACAGTGTGGAAACAGGCCCTTCGGCCCAACAAGTCCACACCGACCCGCTGAAGCGTAACCCACCCATACCCCTACATTTACCCCTTTGCCTGATTGCTGTGGATCGGTGTCCCTTATGTGTAACCCCTTGGCTCTCTTCACTTGAGAGAGACTGTCACTTGGAGGTTATAACTAATGGCGTACTGACCATTGCTGAGAATAAGTATAGAGCTCGACAGTTACAAGGAGACTATCTAATACACAGGGCACCAAAATTAGAGAAATACATCCTCTCAGTTTGTCTGACTAAACATCAAACAGGTAACATTTACTCAATACACTCAAGGCACTGGAAAGGTACTGTTAAATAGCATTGTGTTTTTATTACTGAATTTCCTTTGACTCTCCTTACATCATGGGACTTGGTCTACAATGTAATCTAAAGTCAACATTCAGTTAGAATGTGTAGTGATTTGTAATCTGAAGGAATCATTAGGGACATGATGAGAGAAACACAGAAAGCCAATTCTAGAAAAGTCCATTGAATGAAGCACGGTGTATCACTAAACTGAAGTTCTGTCTCATTGATCAGAATTCCTCATTAAACGTAACAATTCAGTCCAAAACAGGATTTGCTAAATGATCCCCGTTGTAGCAGTTCTGTAGAATGTAGACAAACACTGCCAGATATCCCCTAGACATTACACAAAGAGCAGAGGTAAACAGAGCCTCAGTATTCTGTAAAACCTGTGGTTTTACTAAGTGCTTTCCAATCTTAATTTAATTGAATTGCTAAAGGAATGATAAATGGTTTGTGAGCTTTCTAGTTTAACCGTAGTTTACAGAGATCCTGATCCAAGCACAATTTTGATTCAAGCATAAAATAACTGGGCAAATGAGTTATGGATTTATTGGAATTCAGCTGGTTTATTGTCACTTTCGGTCTCTCAGATGGAAATGTGTGAACAGGATGGCTGCCATCCAATGAGAGCTGATTTGCCTGAGCAAGGCGTTCAAGGTGAAACAATTTGCAATGCAAACCTGGGAACCACTGCGTGCCATATCAGACTCATTAAGGTTAATGAGTTTGTGGAGCACTACCTAGCTATTTTGAGAGCAATTAACACAGCCCCGTGACCTCTACCCTGAAGACAAAAGTAGCAATATCCTGGGAATGCATTCGCTCCCACATCAGATGCCATCTTCATTCGGACAGTTATCAGTTTACCTTTACCAATGCTGGCTCAACATCCTGGCATTCCCTACTTTGCGCCACTGTTAGGCCATCACTAAAAGAAGGAGAGACAACAGTTCATGGGGAAGACCCTCGAATGTCATCACACAGTTGCTAGGCAAAGGGCAGTAAATGCCAATTATGCTGGTGTCACCCAGATCAAAGAAACTAAAAGATTGTTATATTGATTAACATGACCATCAAAATGACAGAATATCTAATAACACATTAAGCATTTGAAAGCTTTAATATTAGCATTTCAACTCAAAGCTCTGACAGAAATAAAACATTTCTTTCAAGTGTCGATTCCATCCGTGCAGATTTCAGTCACGACTGTCTGACTACAGGCTGCTGTGAGCACTCCACATTACATTACAAAGGACTGAAGATCAAAAGGAGGTACATAACTTATGAATATATTACTGTGTACACAAAGAAAATGCAGAATAAAGACCTTCAGATCTATGCCTTTGTATTTGCTTTATTTGCAAAAGTTTCGTTCCATGAGTTTTAGAAAGGTTCTCTATCATAGCGGTGGGGTTTCACCATGAGTGACGTTGTAAAATGTCTGATAGCGAATTATCCATTTATTTTATGTTTCTCTCAAGCTTCAATTATTAGACCCTTTGCTTGAGCAAGGCACATCCTGTTTGGACGGGTCAATTAGACATTAAGTATCTCACAACAGAATGGGGTTTAGTCTCTGTGCTTTGGACACAATCTCCTTTCAACCAACACCGTCAGAAACACATGAGCTGATCATTGTTGCCGATAATGTGCACTTCCTCAGGAACAATAATCACCACACTTCAAACTCAGTCATTGTCATGTGAAACATTCAAAGATGTTTCAGGCAGTCACAACAAAGTGCTATGTTGTTATAGGAATAGACAAGAAGGAAGCCATTCACCCTATTTGCCATTGCTGGTGTTAGCTCTTCAATTGAAGCTATTGACTATCATCTTATTGTCCACTTGCTTTGCCAGTTGCTGCAAAACGTTCTCTATATCACAGCCAATGCAGAAGTTACTTGTTTGCCTTATGTATTCCCTACTTTGTCAACCATCATACGTGCAATCTTCCTCATAAAATTCCAAGATGTTCCTCACAAGCATTTTACTGTGGAAGAACTGTGAGCAGATGACATCTTCAGGTGAATTGTTCTGATTTGCATAACAAGGAGTTAACTATGGAGTTCAGGAGGTAAAGCAGGGCAGTGGACTAGCTCACCACTTTCTTGCCTATCCCATGAGCTAACCCCTTCCATTGTACACCAAAATCAGCAGCCTACCTGTGATATTCAAATAAATAATTGAAAGTCATTAGCCTCGTTCAGTCTATCGACTTAGTATGCTGTCCATGGTATAATATGATTGGAGTGGGCGGTGGGTGGAGAGGTGCCTGGATGGTAAAGGGTAGAAAGAAAGGGGAGGACCCCTCACCCAGGACAGGGGTGCCCTTTCTGCAAATGGGAACACTCTTCCTGTCCTATTTCAACTAACCTGATCAACATTTCCTTCTCTTCCTTACTCGCTCACGTGCTTATTCAGTTTTCCCTTAAATGTATCTGTGCTATTTGTCACAATTACACCATTTCATTGAGAGTTTCAAACTGTCGGCATTCTCCGGGCTAAAGGATTTTCCCTGAACTCCCAAATGGATTGATTAGCAGCTGTTGTATCTTTCACATGTATATTCATTCACAGGGTGGATGCGTCACTGGTGCATTCATTTCCTATCCCTAATTGTCCAGAGAGCAGTTAAATGTTAACCACATTGCTGTGGGTCTGGAGTCACATGTAGGCCAGACCAGGTAGGGATGGCAGTTTCCTCGCCTAAAGGACAGATGGGTTTTTCCCAACAATCAACAATGGATTCATGGTCACGATTAGACTCTTAATTTGAACCCAGGTCCCCAGAACATTTCCTGGGTTTCTTGTTTAACAGCCCAGCAATAATATCACTAGGCTATTGCCCATCCCCTGAAATTTACTTATAATATTCCCTGAATAAATTCTCCAATTTCTACCTCATCAAACACTTTTATCATTTTAAAATTTCCACCAGGCTATCCCTTAGACTTATCGTTTCCAGAAAACAGAGTCCCAGATTTGAAATATAATTCAGTATAAGTTTAGCACAACAATGCATATTTAACCAAATATGGTTCCTCACCTACCTGTTATTGTAATGGCGATGTTGCCATATTCATTTTAAATGCATTACAGAGCAATGATAAACAAAAATGTTAAGCAGTTGCTCATTAATATTGCAAGAAGCAGTTTCTAGGTTGAGCATTTAGATGTTATCTGCCCCTTGCTGCCTACTTTATCCTATGTGACTGATATAAATGTGGATGTAAAAGCAACTGTTTTAAATTCACTTCAGCATACCATAGACACATTAAGTCAACTAGGTTAAAATTATATTAGTTATATAAAATTACATTAAATAAAAAGCTTATATGCTTGTGAATATTGGGATAATTAAATTGACACCAAGAGTACCATTTTGAAATTATTCTGTTAAAGAAGTCAACATCTGCTGTATCTTCCTATTGGTTGCCTTCCTTCAATCTTATGAATACACATCTTTGGATTAAATTTTAAATATTGTGCAAACGATTTGAGGCTTTCCCCCACACCCCATGCAATAATTTAATTGAAAGATTAGAGTGAATTTTGGGAAAAATGTCACTGAAAATCTGGAATGGGTCCTTTGTCTGTGTTTGTCGTTGTTAGTATGTGATTTTTGATCTCCTGTGAAATTGACTTTTAAGGAATGAGCAATTTGGAGGGTTTTTTTTGCCTGTTTTGTACTTATTCAAGTGATTATGGGATGTGAACGTTCAATTACATGAAAAGACAACAGAAGCTGAAATTAATCCACATTGAGTTGAGAGAAAACTTAATAGATTTGTTCAGAATCATGATGGCTTTTTGATAAAGTAAATAAGCAGAAATTGCTTCCACTAGCAGGTGGGGCAGTAACTAGAGCTCACAGATTTAAGGTTATTGATACAAGAGTTTGAAATAACACTTCTGTCAGTGAGTTATTGTACCCTGGGATATGTTGCAAGAAAGGACTGTGACAACAGATTTGATAAACATTTTCAAAAGGAAATCAAAATAAAAAATTGCTGAAAAAACTCAGCAGGCCAGGCAGCAAGTGTGGAGAGAAAGCAGAGTTAACTGCTGTCAGAACTGTTCTGAAGAAGGGTCACCAGACCTGAAACATTTTCTCTGCTTTCTTTCTACAGATGCTGCCTGAGCTGCTGAATTTCTCCAGCAATTTCTGATTGTGTTTCTGATTTCTAACACCTATAGTTAAATGTAATATTTTTGCTCAGCATTTTCAAAAGGAATTGGATAAATATCTGGAATGGGAAAATTTGCATGGAAAAGGGAGCGCAAATAATTTGCTAGACTTTTCACCGGGTCTGCACAGATGTGAGGGCTGAATGGCCTCTGATGATGTATGGCTCTATGATTGGTAAAGATGATCGGGGGCAACATCTTAACTATGTGTGATTGCACTGAAGTATAATTCACTCCGGGTCTACAACACAAATGAATAAATGAATTTGTTCACTGTAAAAGTTTTCTTAAACAAGTTACATAGTTCGAGTTTTAATGCCAATGCAGATCCTGGCTGACAATTAATCACACTTCTTGAGGTTCTGGATCAGTGGTGCTGGAAGAGCACAGCAATTCAGGCAGCATCCGAGGACAGGCAAAATCGACGTTTCGGGCAAAAGCCCTTCATCAGGAATAAAGGCAGAGAGCCTGAAGCGTGGAGAGACTCCCTGAGATTCTTGTAGAGAGAGGAGGAAAACTTCTTCAAGGCAGGCA